>NC_057801.1:688702963-688842926 GCF_018294505.1 Triticum aestivum
ATTGAGTGGAGCTGGATCAGAAGAAACACAGAATAAATGGCAAACTGATTTTCCTGTTGTGAAGTGGGTGGCACCGAGAGGTATGCTTCGGTTGGACCGAAAATAACAAATTGGTGTAACCGAGTTCATCGCAGAGAAAACACTTGTCACCTCGGCTCACTAGACTAATAAGATCTCACAAAGATTTGCAAGGAATTTACTGAAAGATATGCAATGAATTGGATGCAATAAATGCAGAGCAAACAGAAAGAAATCTAGATGAAGTTTTTTTTTATTTTCTTTTTTGAAAGGGGAAACAAATATGCATGAGACAAATGCAAAAACACAGAAAAGAACACAGGAGAACTTCATCTAGAAATGGTCAGCGACAAAGTCACCTATGTTAGAGTATATTGACTTAGGAGTCAAGTGAGATCACTTGATCATAGGTCATACTCATTGTTTAAGCTCAAAATGGGGTTACCATTTTTCGTTTTAGCATCTTGATGTATTCACATCTTGCCGAGTTATTTTAGCTCATGACTTGGAGTAAAGCTTCTCTAAGATGGAATAACATACCTTGGTTGGTGGTGTTGTCCATGTAGTTGAACTTGTGTGGGTTGCTCAAGGTTGATGTAGCTCATCAAGAATTTGGAGCACCACTTGGGATATGAGTCCATCTACCTACATGGGTTAGTTCTTGCAAGGAAGAGCACTTGTGTATCCAACAATGACAATCATGAAGCTCAACATAGAATTTGTCAAAGGATGTGTTTGAATGGTTTCGTGCTTCCTTGTCTTCAACCACCTTTGTGTAGAGACTTGGTGATGTAGAGATTGCTCAAGATATGAGTAGGTTACAACCTCATGAATTAGATTCATCCAAGTACCTACATGGGTTAGATAACATGCAAGATACAAATATATCCAAGACATAAGATTTTCATCATAAGAGAAATATCAAGGATTAGTCATAAGCTCATGTCTTGCATGTATCCAATGGAGTTTCTACTCCAAGTTTGAAGCATCAATGATATTCAATTCTCCTCTCAACCTGCAAAACACTTTCTCATCAAGAGGTTTAGTGAATATATCCGCTAATTGTTTTTCGGTGCGAACATGCTTAAGATCAATGTCACCCTTAGCAACATGATCTCGAATGAAATGATGACGAACTTCAATGTGCTTAGTTCGAGAATGTTGCACGGGATTATGACCAATTTTGATAGCACTTTCATTGTCACAAAGCAATGGAACATGTTTCACATATATCCCATAATCTTTAAGAGTTTGGGTCATCCAAAGTAATTGAGCACAACATGAACCAGCGGCAATGTATTCCGCTTCGGCGGTGGATAAGATACCGAGTTTTGTTTCTTGGAGGACCAAGACATAAGAGATCTACCAAGAAATTGACAAGTACCCGAAGTGGACTTTCTATCAACCTTGTCTCCGGCATAGTCCGAGTCGGAGTAGCCAACAAGATCGAAAGAGGCCCTCTTAGGATACCAAATGCCAAAATTTGGTGTATGGATTAAGTATCTCACTATCCTTTTCACGGCCTTAAGATGACATTCTTTAGGAGCAGCTTGATATCGTGCACACATGCACACACTTAGCATGATATCGGGACGTGAAGCACATAGATATAACAATGAACCAATCATAGAGCGATAAACCTTTTGATCAATCGGTTCACCATCTTTGGTCAAGTGAAGATGTCCACTAGTAGGCATGGGTGTAGTCATACCTTTGCATTCTTGCATATTGAACTTCTTGAATAGGTCCTTGGTGTACTTCGTTTGAGAGACAAAGGTACCTTCCTTAGTTTGCTTGATTTGCAAACCAAGAAAGAATTTGAGTTCACTCATCATAGACATCTCAAACTTCTCCGACATTAACTTCGCAAACTTTTCACTAAAATGAGGGTTAGTTGAACCAAATATAATATCATCAACATAGATTTGGCACACAAATAGTTCTCCATTAACCCTTTTAATAAAAAGTGTGGAATCAATTTTCCCAATTTCAAAGCCTTTTTCAATAAGGAACTTGGTCAAGCATTTATACCACGCTCTAGGAGCTTGTTTAAGACCATAAAGAGCTTTGTGAAGTTTGTAAACATGATTAGGTTTCTTAGGATTGACAAAGCCGGGAGGTTGCTTAACATAAACTTCCTCCTCTATTTCACCCTTTAGAAAATCACTTTTAATGTCCATTTGGTACAAGGTGATATCATGATGATTAGCATAGGCAAGTAAGATGCGAATGGACTCAAGTCTAGCAACTGGAGCATAAGTCTCACCATAGTCCATACCTTCGACTTGTGTGTAGCCTTGGGCGACGAGACGTGCTTTGTTGCGAACTACTTGTCCATCTTCATCTTGCTTGTTGCAAAACACCCATTTGGTACCGATGATGTTGTGGTTGTTGTCGGGCTTCTAAACCAATGTCCAAACTTGGTTCCTCTCAAAGTTGTGTAGCTCTTCATGCATAGCATTTATCCAATCTGGATCTTCCAATGCTTCTTCGACCTTCATAGGTTCAATGCTAGAGATGAAAGAATAGTTTTCACAAAAGTTAGCTAAACGAGTTTTAGAGCGAGTGATTCTCCCGGTTTGAATATCATTGTAGATTTGCTCGACGGGATGGTCTTTAGCAATTCTTGCTCGAACTCGTGAAAGCTTTTGCTTGGTTCTTGCTTGAACTTCTTCTTCATCTTGTTCTTCTTCTTGGCCTTCTTCATTGTTGGCATTGTCGTTCTCCTGTCGTGGTGGAGAAGGAGGTCGTTGACGTTCATCTTGATGCACTTCCTCGTTTTCTTCATCTTGGTGTGTCCCACTCGTAGATGCTTCCGTATCAACTCTTGGTTCACCTTGTCATGAAGTAGAAGCTTCCACTTGGACGGACGAGGTACTCTCCTTCACCTCCGTTGGACGAACCTTGCCAATAGATAAGTCTTGGATTGCTTCCGAAGGATCTTTGTCTCCTACATCAATTGGCAATTGCTCTACTTGCGAGCCGTTAGATTCATCAAACTTCACATCTACCGTCTCTTCAACCTTTCGGGTGAAATTGTTGTAGACACGGTAAGTGTGAGAGTTTGAGCCATAACCTAGTAGGAAACCTTCATGAGACTTAGGAGCAAATTTAGAACGACGATGTTTATCAAGAATGTAGCACTTTGAGCCGAATACTTGAAAGTATCCAACTTGGGGTTTGTTACTAGTGAGGAGCTCATATGCCGTCTTGCCGAGTAGCTTGTGAAGATACAAGCGATTTGTTGCATGACAAGTTGTCTCAACTGCTTCTGCCCAAAAGTGCTTCGGTGTCTTGTACTCATTAAGCATCGTTCTCGCCATTTCGATGGGCGTCCGGTTCTTCCTCTCAACAACTCCATTTTGTTGAGGTGTGTACGTAGCCGAGAACTCGTGTGAAATCCCTTCTTCGTCAAGAAAGGTGTCCACATTTGCGTTCTTGAACTCCGTTCTGTTGTCGCTGTGAACCTTCTTGATCTTCACTTCAAATTGATTTTGGGCCTTCCTAGCGAAGTTTTTGAAGATATTTTGGACCTACGATTTATCATCGAGAAAGAACACCCACGTAAATCTTGAAAAATCATCAACTATAACTAGACCAAAAGAATTTCCACCGAGACTCTTGTAAGAGTTGGGACCAAAAAGATCCATGTGAAGTAGCTCGAGTGGCCTCCTTGTGGTCATGATGTTCTTCACGGGATGCCTTCCTCCAACCTGTTTACCTGCTTGACAAGCACTGCAAAGTCTATCCTTATCAAATATGACATCGTTAACACCAAGGATATGATTTCCTTTAATAAGCTTGTCAAGGTTTCGCATACCAACATGACCTAGTCGTCTATGCCATAACCAACCTTTTGAGGATTTAGCAATGAAGCAAGTTTTAGGTTGAGCCTTTTTAGTGAAATCAACAATGTCTAGATCACCTCTATGTATATCGGTAAAGACCATTTTATGATTGTCTTGACGAAACACTTGGCAATCTACTTCAGTAAATAGGACATTGAAACCGAAATCAGCAAGTCTAGATACTGAAAGTAAGTTGTAGCCAAGAGACTCAATGAGCATGACATTTTGTATGGAGCTATCGTGTGATATGGCCACCTTACCGAGGCCAACCACCTTACCCTTTGAGTTGTCACCAAAAGTGACATACTTTCGAGGACTATCATTTTCAGCAAGCTCACGAAACATGTCTTTATCTCCGGTCATGTGATCGGTACATCCACTATCAAGAACCCATTCCTTTCCTCCTGACATATATCCCCGAAGATTTGCCATAAGACCAAAGTGTCTCATTGCATCATCAAGATCGAAGTCACTATCATCATCCTCATCATAGTATCCATGTTCAACATCGTCATGTGGTGGATCAAATCCTAGAGAGGGTGATTCGTTAGAGTGAGTTTGACAATGATCTTGCTTATGAATTTTTATAGCTTCGGAAATAATATCACCAATAATTCCAACATCTCCTTTGGCACGCATAAGGTTTGTAAGTTCAAATAGACGATCACCAAACATAGGATCACTAGTATTCATCTTACTCAAGGCAATAGACTTATGGAGAATTTCATCTAGATTTTTCAAGGAATAATTTGGAAATCGTTCCTTAAGAAATTTCCATATAGTGTAGTCACACTCAAGAGTAGACAAGTTTATAATCAAGTTTCTAGGCAAGCCTCTAGTGATAAGATTAATAGTTCTAAAATTCCTAATCATGTCAATTGACTCATCAAGGGTAGGATGCATAGGATCAACATGAGGTGCACAAGGGCTAGCAATATACTTGTTCAAATGATATTGATTGAAAATTACAAGCATCTCATTTTTCCACTCATGAAAATACTCTCCATCAAGAATAGGCACCCTATGTCTAAGACTCCCCAAAGTAGACTCATCCATATTCCTCGAATGGTGATAAAACCAAGGCAATGGAGACCAATGCTCTAATACCACTTGTAGGATCTTGAGAAGAGGTGTCTAGAAGGGGGGGTTAGACACTAAGTACCAAAGTTGCAGTTTTTAACCTTTTTAAGTTTAAGTGGAGTTTAGGCACAAGTTTAACATTCACAACACATAGCAAGCAAGCATGCAAAGAGTATATGAGCAGCGGAAAGTAAAGCATGCAACTTGCAAGAATGTAAAAGGAAGGGTTTTCGAGGATTCAAACGCAATTGGAGACACAGATGTTTTTGGCGTGGTTCCGATAGGTGGTGCTATCGTACATCCACGTTGATGGAGACTTCAACCCACGAAGGGTAACGGTTGCGCGAGTCCACGGAGGGCTCCACTCACGAAGGGTCCACGAAGAAGCAACCTTGTCTATCCCACCATGGTCGTCGCCCACGAAGGACTTGCCTCACTAGCAGTAGATCTTCATGAAGTAGGCGATCTCCTTGCCCTTACAAACTCCTTGGTTCAACTCCACAATCTTGTCGGAGGCTCCCAAGTGACACCTAGCCAATCTAGGAGACACCACTCTCCAAGAAGTAACAAATGGTGCGTTGATGATGAACTCCTTGCTCTTGTGCTTCAAATGATAGTCTCCCCAACACTCAACTCTCTCTTATGGGATTTGGATCTGGTGGAAAGAAGATTTGAGTGGAAAGCAACTTGGGGAAGGCTAGAGATCAAGATTCATATGGTAGGAATGGAATATCTTGGCCTCAACACATGAGTAGGTAGTTCTCTCTCAGAGATAGGATGCTGGAAGTGTAGGTTCGTTCTGATGGCTCTCTCCACGAATGAAGAGGAGGTGGAGGGGTATATATAGCCTCCACACAAAATCTAACCGTTACACACAATTTACCAAACTCGGTGGGACCGAATCAACAAACTCGGTCGGACCGATACAGTAAACCTAGTGACCGTTAGGATTTTCGGTATGACCGATATGCAACTCGGTAGGACCGATATGGTTAGGGTTAGGGCATAACGTAATCTCGGTGAGACTGATTACACAAACTCGGTGAGACCGATTTTGGTAATTAGCTAACCAGAGAGTTGGTCAGGCAAACTCGGTGAGACCGATTACTCAAACTCGGTGGGACCGATTTTGGTAATAAGTTAACCAGAGAGTTTGCATTGTAATCTCGGTAGTACCGATTGCTCAAACTCGGTGAGACCGATTTTGATAATGGACATACACAGAGAGATTACAATCCCATCTCGGTGAGACCGAGATCCCTATCGGTGAGACCGATTTGCCTAGGGTTTGTGGCAGTGGCTATGTCATCTGAACTCGGTGGCGCCGGATAGAAAGAATCGGTGGGGCCGAGTTTAACTTTAGGTTTAGGACATATGTGTGGAAATGAGAAAGTAGTTGAGGGTTTTTGGAGCATATCACTAAGCACTATGGAGCCAGAAACTCATTAAGCAACACCTCATCCCTTCTTGATAGTATTGGCTTTTCCTATAGACTCAATGTGATCTTGGATCACTAAAATGTAAAATGAAGAGTCTTGAGCTTGAAGCTTGAGCCAATCCTTTGTCCTTAGCATCTTGAAGGAGTTCCCACATCCTTTAGTCTATGCCACTCCATTGTTGAACTTGTCTGAAATATACTAGATAAAAGTGTTAGTCCAACAAGAGATATGTTGACATTAATTACCAAAACCACCTAGGGAGCACTTGTGCTTTCAACTACTGAAAAAGAATTCTTAGCAGTTGTGTTTGCTTGTGATAAATTCAGATCTTACATTGTTGATTCTAAAGTGATTGTTCACACTGATCATGCTAATATTAAATATCTTATGGAAAAGAAAGATGCTAAACCTAGACTCATTAGGTGGGTTCTCTTGCTACAAGAATTTGACTTGCATATCACTGGTAGAAAAGGAGCTAAGAACCCCGTAGTTGATAACTTGTCTAGGTTAGAAAATATTCTTGATGGCCCATAACCTATTAATTATAGTTTTCTTGATGAGCAATTAGCTGCAATAAATTCTCTCATAACACTCCTTGGTATGCTAACTATGCTAATTATATTGTTGCTAAATATACACCACCTAGCTTCATTACCAACAAAAGAAAAAAATTCTTCTATGATTTAAGACATTACTTTTGGGACGACCCACATCTTTATAAAGGAGTAGATGGTATTATTAGACGTTATGTACCTGAGCATGAACAGGGACAAATCCTACGAAAATGTCACTCCGAAGCTTACGGAGGGCATCATGCGGGAGACAGAAGTTCTCACAAGGTATTGCAATCTGGTTTTTATTGGTCTACTTTCTTCAAGGATGCTCCTAAGTTTGTTTTATCCTGTGATGAATGTCAAAGAATTGGTAATATTGGTAAGCGTCGGAAATGCCTATGAATTATTTTCTTGTTGTTGAACCATTTGATGTATGGGGTTTCGATTACATGGGACCTTTTCCTTCCTCTAATGGGTATACACATATTTTGGTTGTTGTTGATTATGTTACTAAGTGGGTAGAAGCTATTCCAACTAGTAGTGATGATCATAACACCTCTATTAAAATGCTTAAGGAAGTTATTTTCCCAAGGTTAGGGTCCCTAGATATTTAATGACTGATGGTGGTTCACATTTTATTCATGGTGCTTTCCGTAAAATGCTTGCTAAGTATGATGTTAACCATTGAATTGCATCCCCCTATAATCCTCAGTCTAGTGGTCAAGTTGAACTTAGCAATAGACAAATAAAATTAATTTTAGAAAAAACTGTCAATAGGTCCTGCAAGAATTGGTCTAAAAAATTAGACGATGCACTTTGGGCTTACCGAACAACATATAGATATCCCATGGGTATGTCTCCTTACAAAATGGTTTATGGAAAAGCTTGTCATTTGCCTCTTGATTTAGAACATAAAGCATATTGGGCAATTAAAGAACTCAACTATGATTTCAAACTTGCCGGTGAAAAGAGGTTATTTGATATTAGCTCACTAGATGAATGGAGAACCCAAGCTTATGAAAATGCCAAGTTATTTAAAGAAAAAGTCAAAAGATGGCATGATAAAAGAATCCAAAAGCGTGAGTTCAAAGTTAGAGAATATGTTCTTTTGTACAACTCTCTTTTTAGATTTTTTTGCAGGGAAACTTCTCTCCAAATGGGAAGGACCTTATGTTATCGAGGAGGTTTATCGATCTGGAGCTATCAAAATAAATAATGCCGAAGGTACTAACCCGAAGGTTGTCAATGGGCAAAGAATAAAACATTATATCTCACGTACGCCCATTAATGTTGAAAGCAATATTATCCAAACTATAACACCCGAAGAACACATAAAAGAAACCTTCCGGAACACTCCAGAATCGTGAAAAAAGAGGAGGTACATGATATGGTAAGTAAACGGACTCCGAAAAATTAGCAAAAATATTTTCTGTCAGTTTTGGAATATATTAAAAAATTAGGAAAATAAGAAACAGCCAGGAAGGTAACCCTGGTGGGCACAAGACACCAGGGCGTGCCTGGCAGCCAGGCGTGCCCAGGTGGCTGTGCCCACCTCGGGTACCTTCCGGACTCCGTTTTTCTTCAGTTTGCTTGTTTCCCAAGATAAAAAATCTTTATATACCCTCGAACCTATTGACCACTATATCACGGAGAAATCTCCTGTTTTCTTTTATTGTTGTTTTTTGACAGATCTGATTCACCATGGCCGCTCCAAGCTCCTCCAAGGACAAGTTCTTCGAGAACATCATCAACCCATATTTGCGGCAGGTGATGCAGTACCCTCAAGCTATCGAGATGCGTGAGGGGGTGCTCCACATCTGCGATGTGCAGGGCCCCAAAGGGACGGGAACCGTGGATGCCAGGCTCGAAGCTATGGAGCGGGAGGTCTTCAGGTGCAAGGGGATGGTGTAACGTGGACTCAATGCCAATCACCTCATGGTCGCGGACTACACCCGTGATCTCAAGGTTGATGGCAATTCCATGAAGTACATCGTTTTCACCTTCAATTAGCATATCAACTTTCTCCAAAGCCAAATCTATGATCTCCAAAGCCAAGTCTTTGAATATGAGGCAAGGTTTAAAGGTATGAGTTTGGCTGCCAGTTGCAGGACCCGTGAGACTCACTCCTCCTCTTATGATGGTGAGCCTTTGCCATGGAAAACCGAAGATAAGATCGCTACTACTTCATCACCACCACTACCTTCTTCATCACCAAAGGAGACTTGAGTGTCGGGTATGGGCACTCCCCTTGGCTTGTGCCAAGCTTGGGGGAGGTGCCCCGGTATCGTATCACCTCCATTATCTTTTGCCTTTACTTATCTTAGTTCGATCCTTAGCTATCTTTCGATTTAGTTGAATAAAAGTTTAGTTCGATCCTTTCTTTTCAAGTTCTTGCTTAGTGATCTATCCTTGTAATCGTGTGCAAGATATATAATAACGTTTAATTTGAGTTTTGCTTTCTTTATTTTCATGCACAATAAAAAGAAAGGAAATAAATGAAAAGATCATATGCTAATCTTATGGTAAGTAATGACATCACATAAGGAAGAGTATAATAGTAAAATTTATTGGAGATTAACAAACATAACATTGTTCAATGATGCAATTCATGAAAGAATTAATAAGGGAAGAGAAGATTCACATGTAAATACACTATCTTGGACATCGTTTATGATTGTGAGTCCCCATCAAAATATTATATGCCAAAATTGTTGACGTTGGACAAGGAAGACAATGTAATGATTTATGTTTGTTCATATTCACATAGAAGTTATATTGTCATATATCTAACATGTGGTGCTTTCCCCCATCTTTGCTAGCCAAAAATTCTGCACTAAGTAGAGATACTACTTGTGCATCCAAAACCCTTAAACCAAATCTTGTTTAGTGAGTCCACTATACCTACCTATGGATTGAGTAAGATCCTTCAAGTAAGTTGTCATCGATGCAATAAGGCAATAAAAATTGCTTCTAAATGTGTTAGATCATTTAGTGTAAGAGAAAATTGAGCGTTGTACGATCTTGTGATGGCAAAATAATAAAGGCGGCAGACTGCATAATAAAGGTTGTTATCATAAGGGGCAATATAAAGTGGCGTTCTTTTGCACTAAGAGATTGAGCATACAACCAAAAAGCGCATGGCAACCCCTGCTTCCCTCTACGAAGGGCCTTTCTTTTACTTTTATGTATTTACTTTTATGCAAGAGTCAAAGTATCCCTCTATTCCTTTTTATTTTCCTCTTTTGGCAAGCACCATGTGGTGAGGAAAGATCTAGGCACATATATCCAGTTGGATATGGGTGGGCATGAGTTATTATTGTTGACATCACCCTTGAGGTGAATACATTGGGAGGCGAAACTATAGGCCCCTATCTTTCTATGTGTCCGGAACTTTTTGCTCATGTGTATGCGGTGAGTGTTAGCAATCATAGAAGACTATATGATGGTTGAGTATGTGGACTTGCCAAAAAGGCTCCGATACGTGACCCTTCCTGAAAAGATGATGAATTGTAGTTGCAAAGTTGACCGAGAACATAGGTTGTTGTTTTTCAATAGAGTTTATGCTTTATACTTCAGTGTTGTGATGAATTGTTACTTGTTCATGAGAAGTTTATGATAAACGTTATGTGATAAAAGTTCTATGATAAAGCTTTATGTTAAAGCTTGTTGCTGCTGTAATAATATACATGATGCTTATATGTCCTTATTTTGTTTTTATCGACACCTCTCTCTCTCTCTCTCTCTCTCTCTCTCTCTCTCTAAGCATGTGGACATGTTTTTTGATTTCGGTTTTTTGCTTGAGGACAAGCGAGGTCTAAGCTTGGGGGAGTTGATACGTCCATTTTGCATCACGTTTTCCTACTTTTAATTATAATGTTTTTATGCATAATGATGCCTTTTGGAGTAATTCTAATGCCTTTTCTCTCATAATGCAAGGTTCACACAAAGAGGGAGAATATCATCAGCTGAAATTTTGGACCTGAAAAAGCTACACCAGGCCACCTATTCTGCGCAACTCCAAATGAGCTGAAACTTCAAGGCGCTTTTTATGGAATATATAAGAATTATGGAGCAAATAACTACTAGAGGGGGCCCACTAAGTGGGCACAACCCACCTGGGTGCGCCAGGGACCCCAGGCTTACCCAGGTGGGTTGTGCTCTCCTCGGCCCACCTCCGGTGCTCCTCTTCTGGTATATAAGTTACTTTGACCTAGAAAAATAAGGAGGGAACTTTCGAGATGAAGCGCCGTCGTCTCGAGGCGGAACTTGGGCAGGAGCACTTTTGCCCTCCAGCGGAGCGATTTCGTCGGGGAACTTCCCTCCTGGAGGGGGAAATCATCATCATCATCATCACCAACAACTCTCCCATCTTGGGGAGGGCAATCTACATCAAGATCTTCAACAACACCATCTCCTCTCAAACCCTAGTTCATCTCTTGTGTTCAATCTTTGTACCGGAACATTAGATTGGTGCTTGTGGGTGACTAGTAGTGTTGATTACATCTTGTAGTTGATTACTATATGGTTTATTTGGTGGAAGATGATATGTTCAGATCCATTGTGCTATTTAATACCCCTCCGATCTTGAGCATCATTATCATTTGTTAGTAGTTACTTTTGTTCTTGAGGTCACGGGAGAAATCTTGTTGCAAGTAATCATGTGAACTTGATATGTGTTCAATATTTTAATGGTATGTATGTTGTGATTTCCTTAGTGGTGTCACGTGAATATCGACTACATGGCACTTCACCTTATTAGGGCCTAAGGGAATGTAGTTTGCATTAGTTATTAGATGATGGGTTGCGAGAGTGACATAAGCTTAAACCCTAGTTTATGCGCTACTTTGTAAGGGATTGATTTGGATCCAAAAGTGTAATGCTATGGTTAGATTTCATCTTAATACTTTTCTCGTAGTTGCGGATGCTTGCGAGGGAGTTAATCATAAGTAAGATGTTTGTTCAAGTAAGAACATCACCTAAGCACCGGTACACTCACATATCAAATTATCAAAGTAGCGAACACAAATCAAACCAACATGATGAAAGTGACTAGATGAAATTCCCGTGTACCCTCAAGAACGTCGACCGTTTTGGCCTGTCCTTTGCCTCAAAAGGATTGGGCTACCTTGATGCACTTTTGTTACCATTACCATTACTTGCTCGTTACAAATTATCTTGCTATCAAACTAGTTATAACTTATAATTTCAGTGCTTGCAGAGAATACCTTGCTGGAAACTACTTGTCAGTTCCTTCTGCCCTTGTTGGGTTCTACACTCTTACTTATCGAAAGGACTATATTGATCCTCTATACTTGTGGGCCATGAATTGAGTTTAGTGTTGTGCTTTAGCCACAGTCGGACACTATCTCTACTAGTTAGCAATGCATCTATCCATCGAGAAGTCAAGAGTTTGAATCCTTGCATGCCATTTCCTTTTTCCCTGACATTTGTACCTTCGTTCAATAACTACGAATAGGCCAACCCATTTGTAAATCAATCTATCGAAAATATGTTGAACAAATACTAATCAAGCATTTGAAAAATGTTAAATGTATATTGAAAAATATGGACCATGTATTTAAATTTTGATTATGTATATAAAAATATTAATCAAGCATTTAAAAAAATGTTGAACAAGTATTCGAAATAGTTAATCATGCAATTTATTTTTTCAAAAAATTGTATAGAAGAAACTGTTGACCATGTGTTCAAAAAATGTTAATGTTTCATTTAAAAAATAGTATTCAAGCATTTCAAATATGTTATATGTGTACAGAAACAATTATGACCATGTATTAAAGATCCTGATCTTGTATGTGACAAGTATTAATCAAGCATTTGAAAAAAATAAAATAAAGTGTGCATAGGAAGAATTATTGACCATAAATTCAAAAAATGGTTATCATGTATTTGAAAATAGTTAATCAAATTTGAAAAATGCTAAAATCTGCATAATATTGTTTACCATGTATTTGAAAAATGTTAATTTTTTGTTTGAAAAATGTTAAACATAAATTAGGAGTTTTTTGTGACATATATAAAATGATGTAGAATTGAAACCAAAAGAAACAAGGAAAACCAAAAAAAATTAAAACTTAAAAAGAAATAAAATAAACCAAAGAAAAAAGGAAAGGAAAAGTAAAACTGAAGAAATAAATGAAAAAAGGATGGAAAAAATGGTGAAAATTGATGAAGAAACTATGAAAAAGAAAAAATGAAAATCAAGAAAGAAACAAAGAAGCATAGAAAAAGTGGGAAAATGAGTAAGAAGAGAAAAACAAAAGAAAAGAAAAAAGGGAGAAAAAAGGAAACAAAACAAAAAATAAACTTGGAGAAAACCAAATAAAATGAGAAAAAGAAAAGAAACAGAAAAAATCCAGTAAATACAGAAAAAGAAATGAAGAAACGGGTGAATAAAGAAAAACAAAAAAAACAGTGCAAAAACCGGCTCATTTCCTCCTAGTCGGTCACTCCGTGCTTATTTATCACGAACTCGATGTTAGGTCAATGCCAACAGTGCTACGAAGCAACCAAGAAATTGCATGAGATATTCACTAGTGGGTCGACCCGTTACTGTACACGGTTCACGCGCGAGATCATTCCATCTCACGTGAAGCAAGGTATATTCGTCGTGGGAGGTCCTAATCGGCGCTGTAAGCGGCAGGTGCCGATACTGGCGCTCACGCGCGCGCACGATGTTTAATTGGCCCATGTAGAAGGTCCCTCGTTTGTGTCTCGCTGATTTCCAGTTGCTCGATCGATTTGCACTGGTTGCAGTTGACCAGTTGATCAGTCAACCGTTAACTTTGAAAAAGAAATGAAAGAAGTAAAAATAATAAAAAATCACAAAAAAATATTGTGATCAATTTTATTCATGGATTTTAAAAAGATCACAAAATTCGAAAAAGTTAATGAATTTGAGAAAAAATGTAGAAAAATCAAAAATATATAATAAATCTTTGATTTTGGAAAAAGTTCATCGAACTAAAAAATACATGAAATTTGAAAATAATTTCATCAATTTTGAAAAGAAGTTTATGAAATTTGATAAAAGTAATTTCATAAAATTTGGAAAAAAAATATTGATCTTGAAAAATAATTCTAATTTGATTATTTTGCAAATTTGAAAAAATTCATCATTTTTTAAAATATCATCTAATTGGAAAAAGGTTCATTAATTTTGAAAAAAGTTCATCGAATTTGAGAAAATAGTCCGTGCATTAAAAAATTAATAAATAAAAAATAAAAAAGATGAAAGAAAAGAAAGTGAAAAAGAAATACAGAACCACATAAAAATGGTTCAAGAAAAAACACAACGTAAAAAGGAAAAAAAAACAGGCTAGAAGCTTTGCAAAACCGGCGCTTTCGCGAACCAAGGAAAGTATAAATAGAAATAAAAGGAAGTTTCTATGCACAAGTTTTTTTAGACAATTCCACAAAGCTTTATTAATTCATCACAATGTTTATAAGGACATACGAAAGATTTCCTGGGTGATCTAACCAAACATGACGGGTAGCTCCCAGGGTAAAGTGTACGCTTCGCTAAATTGTGAGCTTCAAAATTTGAGCTCCTATGTTCATGAAGGACATTACAGAAAGTAAAAGAAAGAGGATGGCTTATAATCTCTTGAACTATAGCCCCATAACTCGCCATATTTCGCTTCTGAATGTCGTCGACCACCATCTTGCAATCCGATGGCACATGAATTCTATGGATATAGAGATCATCTACTAGATCCATAGCTTCTCTAACCGCCAATGCTTCAAGTGTTGTTGGGTTCGAGATATATCTGAAAACAATGGCAGAAGTGCCCATATAGCCACCTCTCTAGTCCGTGCAGATCACTCCAATCGCCCCAAAACCAAGACGCGACACCGCCGCATCCGCATTCAGCTTTGCACATTCGACCTCCGGCAGAAGCCAGTGAGGTATTTGCTGTGGTATAGTACTAGGCGGTCATTTCTCTCTGGACGTAGAGATCCCGAGATTGAAACCCTCGCGCGCACCATTTTTTGTTTTAAAGCAGAAAAAATGGAAGGTAATGGGCCGGCCAGCTTGAAGAGGGGGTGTGCGCCTGTTGAGCGCCTGAAGCGTCAAATAGGAATGTCAGTCGCCGCGCCCAAAGTTGAAGACGAGGATTTCTCTAAAAAACGGTAGACCTGGGATATATTCGGGAATATCCTCTCCTCTTTTTTTCTTCCTTGCACTACTATTTTTTTTGTAACAATCCATAGGAAAAGGTGGAGTGAATGCTACACCTACGAGCTCCTATTGGGCGTTGTAGGCGCCCGTTGGAGAACTGGCGCCTACAGCGACCAGCCATGGGCCGCAGCCCATTAAAAGATCGCTCGCTCGCTCCCTTTCTGTTCGCTCGCTCGCTGGATGAAGAAAAAAAGACTCGCATCGCTGGCTTTTTTGGGCTGTACCGTGTTGCTGGTTCAGGAAAAAGACCGACCTCCGGTTTTTACAAGTTTGAATATGTTTGCGAAAAAATTTCATATATTATTACGAAAAGTTCATCGATTTTGAACAAGAAACTTCACAAATCTGAAAAATGTTCATCAATTTTCAAAAAGTTCATCTGATTTGAAAAAAGTTCATCAGATTAAAAAAGTTCATCAAATTGAAAATAGTTCACTGGATTTGGAAAAAAAGGTTCATCAAATCGAAAAAAGTTCACTGGATTAAAAAAAAGTTCATCGATTTGAAAAAAGTTCATAGGATTTTAGAAAAAGTTCATCGATTTGAAAAAAGTTCATAGGATTTTAGAAAAAGTTCATCGATTTTTAGAATAAGTTCAGAAAAATGTTGAGAAGTTCATTAACGCTACTCAGTTTTGCCACTAAACATTTTCACTACTCAAAAATGCCACTGTTCTGTTAGATCAAGCTCAAAAAGACCATTTTCACCGTTACCGTTTGGTCAATACACGTTGACTAAAGGTAGATGACCAAACTATCCCTCTCCCATCTGTAAGGGGCGCATGAGAAAAACAGAATAAAATTTGGGAGGGTCGGGTACACAAGCGCGCGAGCTAACCAACTCAGCCATGGAAACGATTCGGTACATGAGGAGATACAAGCCTTATATACTGGTATCTGAACGTAACTAAACAGAACCTTATCAAATCCTTGACCCGATCTGTTCGTGGCAGTTTCCCCAACCATCACTGCCGCCTGCCAAACTCCTCACCTGGCACCACCGGTCGCCGGGCTGCCCACCCAGCTCCGGCGTGCCCCCACTCGCTGCAGCTACGGCGCCTCCTGCCGAGTACCGCTGCCCATCGTAGCTTCGACTCTTCCTCCCGCCCGGCACCGCCACCGGAGGCAGGCAGCTTCGGCGCTTCTGCCGGTTGAGTCCGCAGCTCCTCCCGAGTCTTGAAGTGCAGTTGTTCCACGGCAATGGCGACGGACAGCAGGACCGAACCGGAGGGTTGCGTCGGCCACATGACGCCCCAAGATGATATAGGCTCTGAATTCCTGCATTTGTGAGTATACTGATTCTCAGTGTGCGTGTGTGGTTCAGTATAGCTTGTAGAGGTCGAAATTTGTACGCAGAATTTGTAGTAGCTGACTTTGTCTTACTGATAATCGCATGCAATTTAATACTACTTGTGTTCCTGATGGTCAGGATGGATGCGGACACTGCTTGTATGCTGACAGTTAGGATGGACATGGCGGTCTGCTCATTTGTTTATGTCTACTAGTACCAGACAGATTCTTCCAGCCGGCCAGCCACTCATGCAGATCTGTTGTCCAAACTAACTTTTAAACTCAAGCTCAACTAGCTAGCAACAAGAAAAGATACGAGACATTGCTGTGTTGGATTATTATTCCATGTAAACATATAAGGGATATATCTCCAATTTAATCACAACATCTCGTTAGCTCAGTCGATTAGCTCGCACCTATTTGGAGGTCATGGTCTTGGGTTCAAAACCCCACGACACCAATTTCGGGATATGGGTATTTTTGTCATCTACCTTCAGTCAATGTGCATTGACCAGACGGTAACGGTGAAAAATGGTATTTCTGAGTTTGTGTCTAACGAAAGAGTGGCATTTTTGAGTAGTGAAAACTTTTAGTGACAAAATTGAGTAGTGTTATACAACCGATGGCAAAACTGATAAAAACCCGAAGGAAGGGCATCAAACACAGGAAACAAAAAGGTATAAAAATACGGAAAGGAGGCTTGTATTCACAAATCAAGGCAGTGGCGTAGTGGTCTGGTAGTTTTCTACCAACTGAGGGATAGTTGGTTCGATTCCTGGTTGTGCACGTTTTTCCTAACTCTCCTTTTTTGAGTTCGAAAACAGGGGGCGAAATGGGAATTGGGCCGAGCCTAGCAAGCGCCGCTGCAGTCGTCAGTTTGCAGAAACAGCTATAACCGGCGGCTGCAGCGTCAAATAGAAAATGCCGAAAAGTAACATAGGAGTTTTACGTAAAAGCTGATGTGGAGAAGACTAATTGGGCCAGAATTAGCAGCTGGGGCCCACCCCGGTGAAAATCAGGGGGCCAAGAGGATTTGTTTGGAAGGCTTCGTAGGTCTTCGTAGTCCTTCGTAGATGTAGCATTATTGGATAGAGAATCCCGGGGCGTGGAGAGCTCCACCTTCCACCTCCTTCTATCCTTGCACGGAGCTCAAGCTCTTGCCCGCATTGCGCTCCTCCGCCTCCAGCAGCACTGCTCCCTCCTCCAAGTCTCCACCTCCCACCTCCCAACCCGCCTCAGACCCCCGCGGAACCCTCGCCGGAGCCAACCCTCGCCGCCAAATGCGGCCAGGACCCCCAGCCCCTCCATAACCCCACCCCCCGCCGAGCCAATCTTGGCGCGGAATGCGGCGGCGGCGCCCTGGCGAGGCGAGCTGCTGCTCCTCCTCCCCGCGGCCTGGCCGCTGCCGGCCCTCGCGGCCGAGGCCGACGGCGGCGGCGGGAGCAAGGTGAGCCTCGAGTCCATCGTGCTGGCCGTCGACGACTTCAACAACCGTAACCCCTTCTTCGTGGCCGGGGTGGTGTTCGTCTGGCTGGTGGTGCTCCCGCTGGCGCAGGAGTACTTCAAGAAGTACAAGGCCGTGGGTGCCCTCGACGCCTTCCGCAAGCTCCGCGACGTGCCGGAGGCGCAGCTGCTGGACGTCAGGCGGGGCAGCAGCGTGCGGTTCATGGCGCCGCCCAACCTCAGGCTCGTCGAGAAGAGCGCCGTGCAGGTGGAGTTCGACGAGGAGGACGAGAAGCGGTTCCTCGGGGAGGTGCTCGCGAGGTTCCCGGACCCGGCCATCCCGGTGTGTGTGTGTGGGAACCGAAATCAATAAACCTACACACACGGACTATTATGGGGCTTTTACTTAATCTTTCCAACTAACTAACCTCTTCCCCCTGATTTTCTGGGCTGGAGCCCGCCCTGATCCCCAACTTCCAACCCAAGCCCCCACGATAGCCAGTCCATTGATCCTGTGAACCCATTGCTCGGCCGAAATATACCACTCCCCCAAAATTATTTCCGGGATAGGCCGTTTTATGGGACTTGCATAGGGTCTCGGTCCCGCAAAACGACAATTATTTTAGCGAAGAGCTGATTTGTGGGATCTACTAGAGATGCTATGCTTAGCACTCAAATTTTGGTACTTTCATCTGTTTTAATTTACAAGAACCCCTCACATGTTGAGTCTAATTGTGACCATTTTTTATCAACAAATTATTAATCATGCACCGCTAGGAACTTCTTTGTTATGGCATATGAATGAAAAACTAAACCTTGTGTGACAAAATTACGATCAAGGTTAAAAGTGTTGAGTTGTATATTTTGTACATTATGTAATGTAGCATTGTCTCGGTGTACCGATCCTAGATTGTAGGATCTGGGCTCCCTCCCGCATGACCTGCGTGCCTAACTCTCGGGACTCTCTCTCCCTCTCTATGTAAACTCTGGTTGTAACAGAAACACTCAAGAAAATAGCAATACAGTTTCCAACTTGGTATCAGTTGCTAGGTTTTCCCCATGGCTGCGGACGATCTCTCCTCCTCCTTCGCCGCCATGAGCTCCGCCACGTCGCAGGGCTCCCTCTCCTCCTCCTCCTCCTCGACGCCTGCTGCCGGCACCACTCCGGCCAACGCCTCCACCCCCCCTTCGTCTTCGGCACCTCCCCAGCCCTCTTCAGCGGCTCCTCTCCTGCCACGGCATCCCAGTTTGCCCCTCTCCTCACCGCCGCCGGCTCCTCTCCAGTGCCATCGCCGGCCTCCCCCCAACCCATCCTATCTCCCGCGACCACATCACGAACCACATCAAGTTTCTCCTCAATCCCGCGGATCACAACTACCATAAGTGGAAAACTTTCTTTCTGATGGTTCTCGTTCGCTATGGCGTCTCCTACCTTCTCGACCATCCCCCCATGCTCCGGCACACTATCTCGAGCTCGACGCCCACATCGTCCTGTGGATCTATGCCACCCTCTCGGACACCATGTGTGACCATGTGGTCGGCGCCACCACCACCTACGCCCTATGGCACAAGATCAAAGACTTCTTTCTCGCCAATCGCGATGCTCGCTTCATGATCCTCAACCGCCAATACAGAAACCTCAAACAGGGTGATCTCTCTGTGTCCGAGTACGCACGCCGTTTGAAGCTCCTCACCGACGCTCTCGCCGACATTGATCGTGCTGTTACCGAGGTGGATCTCACCACCCAATTTCTTCATGGCCTCGACAAGCGGCTCAAAACCATCCGCGTCGTCCTCGGTGACCAGGGCCTCCCCTTCGACACCGTGCTCTCCCGCGTTGTTCTCGCGGAGGAGTCGCAGGCGCAGCGCGCGGCTGAGGAAGGCGCCTTTGCGTTCGCCATGGCGGGCGGCAGCTCTTCAGGCGCTGGCTCCTCGGCCGGCCCCTCTGGTGGTCGCGGCAACGGCGATCGCTCCTCTGATCGCGCCCCGGACGCCACCCATCCGTCGGCCCCCTCCTCTGGCCGCGGGCGCGGTGATCCCTTGCCTATCTTCTCGTTTATGTGGATGATATCATTCTCACCGCAAGCTACCCCACACACTCACCCACATCATCTCTCTTAAGCGCGAGTTTGCCATGACTGACCTTGGTGCCTTACACCATTTCTTGGGCATCAATGTCACATACAACCAGTCCGGCCTCTTCCTATGCCAGCAGCACTACACTCTCGAGCTTCTTGAGCGCGCATCTATGCTTACATGCAAACCGGTATCCACACCGGTCGACACCAGCTCCAAACTGTCTTCTAATGATGGTGCCCTGCTCTCTAACCCCACTCACTACCGTAGTATCACCGGAGCTCTACAATACCTCACCCTAACCCGCCCGGACATTACATATGTGGTCCAACAAGCCTGTCTATTCATGCATGCTCCACGCGATATCCATTGGCAGCTTGTGAAGCGCATCCTCCGATACCTCCAGGGTACATCACACTACAACCTCCAGCTTTTTCGGTCACCCTCCACTGACCTTATTGCTTACACCGATGCCGATTGGGCCAGGTGTCCGGACACACGCAGGTCGACCTCTGGTTTTTGTGTGTTCCTTGGAGCCAACCTCATCTCCTGGTCCTCCAAGCGCCAACCCACCATCTCATGATCCAGTGCCGAGGCTGAATATCGAGGTGTTGCAAACTGTGTGGCCGAAGCTTGTTGGTTGCGGCAACTTCTTCATGAGCTCAGGGTACCACCCAAACGTGCCACCGTGGTGTATTGCGACAACATTAGTGCCTCCTACCTTGCGAGCAATCCGGTCCAGCATCAACGAACCAAGCATATTGAGATTGACTTGCATTTTGTTCGGGATCGTGTGGCCCTTGGCGAAGTTCGAGTCTTGCATGTGCCATCCAGCTCGCAATATGCCGACATCTTCACCAAGGGACTGCCCTTGCCAGTCTTCACCGAGTTTCGATCCAGCCTGAACATCCTTCCCAATGGAGTTCCGGCTGAGGGGGGTGTTGAGTTGTATATTTTGTACATTATGTAACGTAGCATTGTCTCGGTGTACCGATCCTAGATTGTAGGATCTGAGCTCCCTCCCGCATGGCCTGTGTGCCTAACTCTCGGGACTCTCTCTCCCTCTCTATGTAAACTCTGGTTGTAACAGAAACACTCAAGAAAATAGCAATACAGTTTCCAACTAGAAGGTCGTGTGTGCATTGTTGGAATAATTATAGAGATAGAATTGTATAAGGAGAGGTTCAAACTTGTATCTCTTCTCTATCTCTTCTTCTGCTCCTTACCGACCTTCTCTGTAATAGATCTATCGATTGTTTCCTTCTTGCAAGCCACGGCATTGCCAATATAAATACAAGTGCAGCCCGAGCAAAGGGTTTAACGCTTCCCAATAATCTTACATGGTAATCAGAGCGACTTCTTCCTAAGATCGAAAGGAGATCGCATCTAGCCAAGCTATTCTTCAACCTATCGCCATGACTACTGCCTCCACCAACGCCAGCACCATGAGTGCCCTCGCCACATCCCTTGCATCCGCCTCCACCTTCGCCGCTTCCTCCTCGTCCACCCCATCCTTTGCCACGTCCTTAGGATCACCCCCCCCCAGGAGAAGCTGATGAGGAACAATTACCTCATGTGGAAGGCCATCGTGCTGCCCCAAATCAAGGGCGCACAGATGGGTCACCACCTTGATCCGGCAAGCCAGGCGCCACCGGAAACCCTCACCATCACCAAGGATGGGAAGGAGGAGCAGATTGCCAACTTCGCCCGCGTTCTCTGGTATGCACAGCAGCAGCAGGTTCAGGGCTTTCTGATGGGTTCATTGTCTCGCGAGATTCTTGCACAGGTGATTACTTTGCAGACACCAGCGGAGGTTTGGGCGGCGATCCAAGCCATGTTTACTGCTCAAACCGAAGCACGAGTGATCAACACGCGGATGGAACTCACAAACCTCAAGAAGGGAAACGTGTCTATGGCAGAATATTTGGCCAAGATCAAGATGCTCACGGATGAGATCGCCTGCACCGGAGCTCCCATGTCTAGAGGCGAGATTGTCTCTCAAGTTCTGGCCGTCCTCGACCTCGACTACAACCCGGTTGTGTCGGCCCTTGCTGCACGGATTGAACCTGTGTCCGTACAGGAGCTGTACACCCAACTCCTCAGTTTTGACTCGCGGCTCAATCTTCTCCACAGGATGAATATGCGCCAGTCTTCAGCCAATGCCGCCTCGCGTGGCCGCGGCACTGGCCGTGGGCGCGATCACCAGGGGAGAAACCGTGGCGGCGGTGGGCGCGACCGCGGCAACGGCTCAAGTGCACGACCAGGCGGGAGCGGCTACACCAACACTAACGCTCCTGCCCGTTCTGGAGGGGGTGGCTTCAACAACAATCACGCCCCCTCTGGCTCTTCCTCAAGAAATCGTGTTTGGTGCCAACTATGCAAGAAACCGGGCCATGAGGTCATGGACTGTTGGCACCGTTACGGTGAAGATTTTGTCCCTGATTCTCGTCATGTCGCCGCTGCAATCAGGGAGCAAGGAGGAGATGGCACGGTCTGGTACGCCGACTCGGGGGCCACTGATCATGTCACTAATGAGCTTGAAAAACTCTCCATGAGAGATAGATACTTCGGCAATGATCAAATTCACACCGCAAGCGGTGGATGTATGGATATTTGTCACATTGGTCAAGCATCTATTAATTCCCCTACTCTTAAACCTGATCTTGTTCTAAAAGATGTCCTTCATGTTCCACAAGCCGACAAAAACCTTGCATCTATGTCTCGTTTATCTGCCGATAATAATGTCTTTTTTGAAACTCATCTAACATATTTTTTCATCAAGGATCGGGCAACGAGGGAGCTCATTCACCACGGTAGATGCATTGGAGGCTTGTATCCCATCACATCCGTAGCACTTAGTCAAAAGCGTCGTCATCAAGTCTACTCCGCCGTTAAGCCCTCCTTGGCAAGATGGCATCAAAGATTATGACATCCTTCTTCGGTCATAGTCAAGCAAGTAGTGAATAAAGGCAATCTTCCATTGTCATCTAGTCAAAGTATTGAGTCTGTTTGTGATGCTTGTCAGTGTGCAAAGAGTCACCAACTCCCTTATCCTAAGTCAAATAGTGTGTCTCGTGCTCCATTGGAACTTTTTTTTAGTGATGTATGGGGTCATGCAAGAGATTCTTTTGGAAGAAAAAAATATTATGTTAGTTTTATTGATGACTTTAGCAAGTTCACCTGGATATATTTGCTCAAGTTTAAATCTGAAGTTCTTTCCATCTTCCAAGAATTTCATAAACTTGTTGAGCGTCAGTTTAACAAAAAGATTATTGCCGTCCAAAGTGACTGGGGAGGAGAGTATGAGAAACTCAGCTCTTTCTTTTGTGATATTGGTATTAGTCATCATGTCCCTTGCCCTCATGCTCATCAGCAGAATGGCTCCGCTGAGCGTAAACATCGCCACATTGTCGAAGTAGGTCTATCCCTTCTAGATCATGCATCCATGCCCTTAAAATATTGGGATGAAGCTTTTATTGCTGCTACTTATCTTATAAACCGTCTTCCTAGAAAAGTGATTGGACATATTACTCCCTTGGAAAAATTGTTTCATCAAAAACCAGACTACAATTCTTTGAGAATGTTTGGATGTGCTTGTTATCCTAATCTTTGTCCATATAATCATAATAAACTTGAGTTTCGTTCTACTCAATGTGTGTTTCTTGGTTATGGTAACCTTCACAAAGGCTACAAGTGTCTTGAAATTTTTACTGGACGAATCTATATTTCTTGTGATGTTATATTTGATGAAACAATATTCCCTTTTGAAAAGCTTCATCCAAATGTCGGAGCTCTCCTTCGTGCAGAAATTGCACTTCTTCCGGAATATATGTCTAGTCCAGATCACAGGGGTGAGTTAAATAGTGCTGATCATGTGACTAATTCTAAAGAAAATATGATTTTTGATGATAAAAGTGCAGCTTTAGGGCGTGATTTCATGCAAAAGGATGCAGCCAAAGTTGTCACGGGATCCCAGGAGGATTTGGGCGGCAGCAGAACAGGATCCAAGGAAAATTCTCGCGTCAGACTGCCAGGTGCGCGATCCCAGGTGATTCCCTTTGTGTCGCACGCGCCAGCCGCTGACAGCCCAGGCAGCGTGGGTCCTTCGAGCCGAGCCAGCACGGGCCAGTGCAGCCCCCCGAGCGCCACGCGCGTGGCTGATGGGCTGGTGGCCGACCAGGTGACGGGCGCGGGGCCCAGCACCAACATCTCGCCCCGCGCGTCCGAGGAGACAACCAGCGAGGGCGACATGCGGCGTGATTCCGCTGGAGCGCTGATCGTGAGGGAGATTCCTATCGTCTTGGATCTGGAGCGATCTGACGCAGCGGATCCATACCAGTCTGGTACAGCGGATCCGGCCGGATCTTTTGCGGCTGTAAATTCGGCTGAGGATTCTATTGCACCAGGTATTCCACTTCGACACACAAGATCTCGGTCCGGTATTGTTAAGAAGAAGGAATACACTGATGGCACTATAAGGTATGATAAAATTAAACGTGCCTTTCTCACTAGTATGGGTGAACCAACTCATTTGCATGATGCACTTGCTAGTAAGGAATGGAAAAAGGCCATGGATGTTGAATATGAAGCATTTATGAAAAACAGAACTTGGCGTCTAGTACCACCAACAAAGGGCATAAATGTCATAGATTGCAAGTGGGTATACAAAATTAAAAATAAATCTGATGGAAGCATAGACATGTATAAGGCAAGGTTAGTTGCAAAAGGTTCCAAGCAGAGATTTGGTATTGACTATAATGATACTTTCAGTCTTGTTGTTAAAGCATCTACTATCCGACTTGTGCTATTTGTTGCAGTTTCCAAGGGTTGGAGCTTAAGGCAGTTAGATGTTCAGAACGCGTTTCTTCATGGTGTTCTGGAAGAAGAGGTTTTTATGCGGCAACCACCAGGTTATGAGAACAAAAGCTCACTTCATTTTGTTTGCAAGTTAGATAAGGCTTTATATGGTTTGAAACAGGCCCCAAGAGCCTGGTACTCAAGATTGAGCACTCAGTTACAACAGCTTGGGTTTACACCATCTAAGGCAGATACCTCATTGTTTTTCTATCAAAAAGGACATGTCATTATCTATGTTCTAGTATATGTTGATGACATTATTGTTGCTAGTTCAAGTTCAGATGCTACCACTTGTTTGCTTAAGGATTTAAAGATGGAGTTTGCTCTTAAGGATCTAGGAGATCTTCATTATTTTCTTGGCATAGAGGTCAAACAGGTAAAAGATGGTATACTTCTTTCACAGGAGAAATATGCTCATGATATACTCAGGAGAGTAGGGCTGGAAAACTGCAAACCTGTAAGTACACCAATCTCAATTTCAGAGAAACTCACAATTGATAGTGGAGAAGCACTTGAACCTGAGGATGCAACAAACTACAAAAGTGTTGTGGGTGCATTACAATATTTGACTCTTACTCGTCCTGATATTTCTTACTCCGTAAACAAAGTGTGTCAATATTTGCATGCACCTACTACTACTCATTGGACTGCGGTTAAAAGAATTGTGAGGTATCTAGAGTTCTCAGAAGGACTTGGACTTAGTATTGTCAAGTCTTCGTCTATGCTTGTGACTGCTTACTCAGATGCAGACTGGGCAGGATGTCCTGATGATAGGAGATCTACAGGTGGATTTGCTGTTTTTCTGGGAACAAATCTTATATCATGGAGTGCAAGGAAACATGCTACAGTTTCAAGGTCAAATACCGAAGCAGAGTATAAGGCTCTAGCAAATGCCACTGCTGAAGTCATGTGGATTCAAACTTTGCTTTATGAGCTCGGTATTAAGACTCCACAAGCTGCAAGGTTATGGTGTGATAATATTGCTGCAACCTACCTTTCAGCTAATCCCGTTTTCCATGCATGGACTAAACATATTGAGGTTGATTTCCATTTCGTTCGAGAAAGAGTAGCTCGCAAACTGCTTGACATCAAGTTTATACCCACTGGTGATCAACTGGCTGATGGCTTTACAAAACCTCTCACTATGAGAAGGTTGGATGAGTTCAAGTTCAATCTCAATCTTGGCGTCCCATAGGTTTAGATTGAGGGGGGGGGGGGGGGTGTTGGAATAATTGTAGAGATAGAATTGTATAGGGAGAGGACTCTTCTGTTCAAACTTGTATCTCTTCTCTATCTCTTCTTCTGCTCCTTACCGACCTTCTCTGTAATCGATCTATCGATCGTTTCCTTCTTGTAAGCCACGGCATTGCCAATATAAATACAAGTGCGACCCGAGCAAAGGGTTTAACGCTTCCCAATAATTTTACATGCGTTGCGCAAGATCAACTACCGCTTGTCGGAGGCTTTATCCATGGAGTAAATAGCGTGCGCATACAGCAACAAAGAAATGGAAATTCAACGCGCGCGCACATAGGAAGCCCAACCATTTTATTCTGTCATCTTGTTCCAGGAGGATCCATGGAGTTGCCGTCACGGGGAAGGGCACACGGCGGCAGTGCTATGAACAAGACGCTGCTACTAGTAGTATTAGAGATGAACAAGGGGATTAAACACAAGTAGACAGATGACATATATAAAGTCTTCGTCCAAAGTCTCCTCTGTTCCATCAAACACCAGCGGACGCTTTGGTGTCACCTCCGTCGTCCAGGCGTCCATGGTGTCGCCGCTGGTCCTCACGCTGGGACCGTCTCCGAGTCGATGCCGTTCGGACGGCCGAGCGCCTTGAGTGCCAGGTGCGCTGCCTTCTGGCCGGAGATAATCGTGGCGCCGAACGTTGGGCACTGCAAAACACCACAAGACAAGACAGACCAAAACGCGGTGAGAGAAATGAGATCGATTCCAAGAACTCCTGTGAAGAAACGCATTATATATTTCTCACCATCCTCTGGGGCCCGTCGATCTCGGCAACCTCAATGCCAGCGACGATCATGCCGGGGACGACCTCGCGGGTTAAGCCAACAATTGCATCCTCGGATACGTTCGTGTCAAGCGCTTCCATTCCGGTTCGGGGCACCGTCTTGATCATTCCGATGTCCTCGAGCCGTTTGACTCCCTTTCCGTTGGCACTGAATAGCCCCTCGTGGCCACATGAGCTTACTACGATCTTGGCTTCCATGACGTTGGCGTCCATGTGTGATTGTGTTTGTGAGTGTGTGTCCTGGTTCATCGACACGAGCGCCCAGTTGGTGACCACACCGGTGACGCGATGCTCTTTGACAACCAAGTCTTCCACGACGACGCCGTTAAAGAGCTTCACGTTGGGCCGCGCGAGGAGGCGGCTCAGCACGGTGGAGGTGAAGAGCGCAGCATGCTTGATGACCACGTAGTCCTCCTGCTCGTCGTACTCGATGTTGAGTTCATCGAGGAAGAGGTGCGCCGGCTTGCGCACGACCATGGCGGAGAAGAGCTGGCTGCCGAGCCAGCCGCTGCCGCCAGGGGAAACGGACCGTTGGATGATGGCGATGTTAACAGACGGGTCCTTGGAGAGCTCGTAGGCGCAGGACAGTCCCGCGCTGCCAGTTCCGATGATGATGACATCGGTGTTGACATCGGCGATCATGTCGGTCATGTACCGTCGGATCATCTCACGGGAGGCGACAGATTCTTTCATGGGGCTGAACTTGAAGGAACTGAGATCATAGGGAGGGGTGCAGGAGGAGATGGAGTTGCAGATGGCCCCGGTGCGCCGGGTGGCGGCACAGGAGGGGGTGCGAGTGGCTGCCGGAATGCAAACGCCAGGGAATGAGGTCTTGAGGAAGCTCGAGGTGGTGATTGTCATGGCTGCCATGTTGTGCTGGCTTGTGCTAGGAGCCTGTGAATGTGATGAGACTAGACAACGCGCAGTGGCACGATTTAAAGAAGACGAGGAGGGGACAGATATGTATGGATCGTGTCATTGTGTGGGCGTGCCGTCAGATATTGAGGTATTTTCTCTGCCGTTTCTCTGCCTTTGCTGCATAAGCATATATTTTTTCCCACCTTTGCCAAAATAACGCATACTGGATTGACACTATAATCTTTTATTTTCTATTTTGTTCGAGGATTTCGACAAAATAACACAACTTTCCTCTCTTTGCTTCACAAGCACACATTTCTTTTCCTTCACCAAAATAACACACCGATGATTGCCACTTAGCCAAATAGCCGTTTTCTCTACTTTTTTGAGGATTTTGACAAAATAACATAGCTTTCCTCCACGTTTGCTTCATAAGAAAAACATTTATTTTCCTTTGCCAAAATAACACACCACTGCCGCCAGGTGTGCTGCCTTCTATTCCTTTGCCAAACATTGTTTTCCTTTCCCAATACATTTTTTCCTTTGCCAATATAACGCGCCACTTTTCAATGCCTTTTTTTGGGAATACTAGATGATACCCCACGTGTTGCTGCGGGAATTGATTGCATTATTATTTTGTGCTGCGGGAATTGATTGCATTATATTTTGATAAAAATTTCATTGTTTGGAATTATAATATGAGAATGAAATCAGAATATACATATTATAGTGAATTTGATGAGGTGGCATGTATGGTGAGGTGGGATGTGTGCATGTTGAAAGAAATATAAGTAGTGGAATTATGGAGTAAATTGCAAAAGAAACACCACTTTGAAGGCTAGATTTGCGAAAAAAAATACTAAGATACATTTTCTCTGCAGAAAACACCACATCTTACAAAAACCACTGATCGGCGGATTAGGCCCTGTTAAGTGAGTTCATGACAGGTGGCAGTAAATACAGATCAACGGATTTGGCCCCGAATAAAATGAGGAAAAGGAAAGAAACAAAAATGGCAGTAAATACAGAGAAAGAAATGAATAAACGGATGAAAAAAGAAAAAGGAAAACAGTGTAAAAACAGGCTCTTTTTCTCCTAGCAGGTCACGCCCAGCTTATTTATCACGGACTTGATGTTAGCTCAGTGGCAACAGTGCTACGAAGCAACCAGGAAATCGCATGAGATATCCACGAGTGGGCCGGCCCGTTATAGTACACGCTTCACGCGAGAGATCCTTCTGCCTCACGTGAAGCGAGGTATAGTCGCCGTGGGAGCTCCTAATCAGTGTTGTAAGCGCTGGTTGCCGCTACTGGCACTCACGCACGCACACGACCTTTGATCGGCACATGTAGAAGATCACTCGATCACATCTCGCATGTTTCTAGTTGCTCGATCAATTTGGGTCGATTGATCGATTTGGACTAGTCGCAATTGACCAGTTGACCGAACAACCATTGACTTTGGAAAAAGAAATGGAAAAGTAAAAATAATAAAATATCACAAAAAATGAAAAAATAATTGTGATTCAAAAATGATCATGGATTTCAGAAAAAAGTTCAGATACTTCAGAAAAGTCCATGAATATGAGAGAAGTTACAATTTTTTTTGAAAAAAAGTTCATCAAATTTAAAAAGGCTGACAAAAGTTGAAAAACAAAATCTTTGTTCTTGAAAAAAGTTCATCCATTTGAAAAAATCATCAAATTTGAAAATAATTACATTGATCTTAAAAAAGGTTCATCTAATTTGAAACAAAAAACCACCAATCTTGGAAAAAGTTCATCGAATTTGATTTTTTTTGCCAAGTTTAGAAAAAAGTTCATCTAGTTTGTAAAAAGTTCCTTAATTTTGAAAAGAAATTAATGAATTCAAAATAGTTCCCTCATTTAAAGAAATAGTAAAGAAAAAACAAGATTGAAAAAAAATGAAAGAAAAGAAACAAAAAAGGAATAACAAAACCATATAAAACTGGCCCAGTAAAAAACTGTAACTAAAAAAGAAAAGAAAATGGCTGGAAGCTTTGCAAAACCGGGGCTTCCACGAACTAGGGAAAGTATAAATGGAAAGAAGGGAATTTTCTATGCACAAGTGATTCGATATCCTAGTGGTTAGGTCGTTTCTCTCTAGACATAGAGATTGCGAGATCGAAATCTTCGCTTTGGTTTAAAATAGAAAAAAATAGTTAATGAGCTGGCCAAGCTTGGAGAGGGGGTATGCGCCCGTTTATAAAAACAACTTTCTTTTAGGGAAGTTTATAAAAACAACTAAACCGGGCGCCTGAAACGCCAACTAGGAATGCCAGTCGCCGCGCCCAAAGTTGAAGACGAGGATCTAAAAGTAGACCTGGGCTTAATTCTATGGCGCTCTTCGGCCCGTATGGAACAGACGTATGGGCCGAATTCGGCAATATCCTCTCCTCTTTTTTTCTTCCTTGCACTACTATTTGGTAATAATCCATTTTCAGAAGAGGAAAAGGTGGAGTGATCGGATAGAGAATCCCGGGGCGTGGAGAGCTCCACCTCCTTCTATCCTTGCCAAGCACGGAGCTCAAGCTCTTGCCCGCATGGCGCTCCTCCGCCTCCAGCACCACTGCTCCCTCCTCCAAATCTCCACCTCCCACCTCCCAACCCTCCTCAGCCCCCCGCGGAACCCTCGCCGGAGCCAACTCTCGCCGCCCAATGCGGCCAGGACCCCCAGCCCCTCCATAACCCCACCCTCCGCCGCGCCAATCTTGGCGCGGAATGCGGCGGCGGCCCCCTGGCGAGGCGAGCTCCTGCTCCTCCTCCCCGCGGCCGCTACGTCCTGGCCGCTCCCGGCCCTCGCGGCCGAGGCCGACGGCGGCGGCGGGAGCAAGGTGAGCCTCGAGTCCATCGTGCTTGCCGTCGACGACTTCAACAACCGGAACCCCTTCTTCGTGGCCGGGGTGGTGTTCGTCTGGCTGGTGGTGCTCCCGCTGGCGCAGGAGTACTTCAAGAAGTACAAGGCCGTGGGCGCCCTCGACGCCTTCCGCAAGCTCCGCGACGTGCCGGAGGCGCAGCTGCTCGACATCAGGCGGGGCAACAGCGTGCGCTTCATGGCGCCGCCCAACCTCAGGCTCGTCGAGAAGAGCGCCGTGCAGATGGAGTTCGACGAGGAGGACGAGAAGCGCTTCCTCGGGGAGGTGCTCGCGAGGTTCCCGGACCCGGCCAACACCGTCGTCTGCGTTCTTGACAAGTGAGTGTTCCATGGAACTTCATTTGACGCCTGCTGTCGGTGGTGTGCCTGCATTACTGAAATGCTTTAGTAGTTGCGTGTATTGGTCGAATAGGTTCGGCATGAATCATTCGTGATGGAATGCCGATTAATGTGCATAGTGCTAGATGTCTTTTTATGCAGCAGAGTAGTCGTGTACACAGCTTAGATTTAGAAGTGCAATGCAGTTCTAGTTAAACAACGAAATTCAACTATTTCATGCGAAATTTGTGGAATCAAAATAGACCCTTCCCTTCCAGAATCTCTGGATCGGGCTTACTGTTCTATCATCGAGTCGATATCAAGTTAAGACCAGTTTTGTCACGCTAAGTGATGTTCAAAAAAGTTGAGACAGACTGATTTAGTATCGTCTTAGTTACAACTGAGAACTACTTCCGCATCGAGCTCACGAACCGAGCAAGAGCATAGTCGTGTTTCAAGAACATTGTCTTTTGTCAGTTTTGAGCATAATCTTAATAATTTTGGTTTATTTGCGACTAGCACAGATCAAACTGCCACATTGACAGTTCAAAATAGTCTGAAACAATTAGTCAATTACCTTACTCGTTCTGCCACAATGAAATACAGGGATAAGCTTGTTTTCCATCCAATTAGTCCCTATTGTATCTAATTGTCTAACTTAATAAATATATAAATAAATAGAAATTTTCTTGTCATGTTCTAGTTCATCTTCGAGACTGTTAAAGATGGATACCATGTCAATTTGCCCTCTGAAGCTTGTTACTTTAGATTCAGAATTCAGACAGTGGCAGTTTTGCATAGGTGCTGAACGTACTGATGTTACTGAACTTTATCATGCGCAATCTGTTACCAACTTAAGTTTATGTTGTGTAAGGTAGCTTTGATGGTAATTCAATGAAAGTGGCCGAGCTCCTGTTCAACAATGGTTTCAAAGAGGCGTACGCAATCAAAGGGGGACTGAGAGGCCCAGATGGTTGGCAGGTTAGTTATGTGACTGGGGTTTAAGTAATAACGGCGGTTAAAATGCACAAACATTGTTGTTTTAGCACTGATATTTGCTATTTTGGTAGGCAATTCAAGAGAACTATCTTCCACCATCTGTTCACGTTTTTCCACGGGAAAAGAAGAGCAAAACTTTAACGCACACTGATGTGAGCACTGAAGGAACAGATGATCAGCCAGAGGGGAATGGAGAACTATTAACTTCTCCTAGCAGCACTTTAGTCAATACAAGCAATGGAACCAAGGATGGTCATGAAGAACCGAATGGAAGTACTTTAGCCGCGAAGCATTCAAGGAGACCATTATCACCTTATGCAAATGTATGACCCCATTGCCTTCCTATCTCCATACAGTAATTCAGCAGGCTCTAGATTTGATTTTCATCAAACTTCTATCTAGTCAACAGCAGTTATAATGTTGTTTTCAAAATAGTAACAGCATGCAGGCTGGCCTCACAGCACGTTGTCATACTTAAGAGTTAACTGAATTCTCCTTGTATTTACTGCGGATATACTAGAGTTCCGTTTCTGGACATAGTATAGCCTTGTAAAGCCTTATGCGTGTCTTAGTTAGACAGTTAATTCCTGAAAACAATGGCAGGCGCTATGCTCTGTGCTAGCAGGTGAATAAACAGTCACAACTGCCCTGCTCCAATGTTTTCGTGCCTAAGATGTTCAATGCATTTTAGGTTTCTGTTTGAGTTCTATATGATCATGTCGTAATCTATTTGCACACCTTGAATGTACTATGCAGTACCCTGACTTGAAACCGCCATCATCTCCGACGCCATCCAAGCCATCGAGGGCAGAGGGGAATGGGGAACTACCAACTTCTACTGGCAGCTCTTTAATCAAAACAAGCGATGCAACTAAGGATACTCACGCGGAACCGAATGGAAGTACATTAGCCACGAAGCAATCAGGAAGGAAACCATTATCACCATATGCAAATGTATGTCCCCATTGCCTTGCTACCTCTATACAGTAATTCAGCAGGCTCTAGATTTGATTCTCTCGAACTTCTATCTAATTAACAGCAGTTGACTTTTAGTCTTGAAGATAGTAACAACATGCAGACCGGCTGGATTGCATGCCGTCATTACAGAATTCTCGTTGTATTTACTGCTGATATACAAGAGTTCTGTTTCTGGACATAGTATAGCCTTGTAAAGCCTTATGCATGTCTCAGTTAGTAGTTAATTCCAGAAAACAATGGCAGGCGCTATGCTCTGTACTAGCAGGAGAATAAACAGTTTACAAACTGCTCTGATCAAATATTTTAATACCTAAGTTGTTCAATGTCCAATGCATTTTAGGTTTCTGTGTCAGTTCTTTATGATCATGTATTGTAGTAATCTGTTGACACATACTGAATGTATTATGCAGTACCCTGACTTGAAACCGCCCTCATCTCCAACGCCATCCAAGCCAGGCAGGCCAGATAAGAATAATGAACTACTAACGTCTCCTGGCAGCTCTTTGGACAATACAAGCCATGCAACCAAGAATGGTCGTGAAGAACTGAATGGAAGTACTTTAGCCACGAAGCATCCAAGGAGACCATTATCACCATATGCAAATGTACGACCACATTGCCTTCCTACCTTCATACAGTAATTCAGAAGGATCTATATTCGATTTTCATCAAAATTCGATCTAGTTAACAGTAGTTAAAATATTGCTCACAAAATAGTAACAACATGCTGACTGGCCTGACAGCATGACGTCATACTTGCAGTTAATTCCATCACAGGATTCTCTTTATATTTACTGCTGATAAACTACAGTTCTGTTTCTGGATATAATATCGCCTTGTAAAGAAGGCCTTGGACCTTGGTTCCTGAAAACTATGGCAGGCGCTACGTTCTGTACTAGGAGGAGAATAAAGAGTTACGGACCGTCATGGCTGAAGCTCAAATGTTTTCCCACCTAAATTGTTCAATATACAATGCATATAGGCTTCTGTTTCGGTTCAATATGATCATGTACTAATCCATTTTTATTATTTGTGGGAATGTACTAATCCATTCGCACACATTGAATTTATCATGCAGTACCCTGACATGAACCCGCCATCATCTCCGACGCCATCCAAGCCAGGGAGGTAGAAGAAGCAATGTATAGGGCAATAGGACGCCGAAGACTCAACGAAGTCAGAGTCAGCCTTTTGCGGAATAACCATTTTGTTATTATACTTAAATCCATGGATATAGAGGCGATTGATTGGGATGGTGATGCAGAAGACCGTTGCTGCTACCATGAACTATTTGATGTTATAGCATGGTGAATTCTTACATTCTATGTAAATTTCGAACTTCTTCCCAGATTGCTGTTCTTATTGTCTGTACATTGAAGTGAATGTTGCACTACGAAACTGCAAGCATTTCATGTTAACACTGTACTGGCACGATGACTCCTTAGCTTGAGGATTTTGGTAGTGCTGCATGGATCTCAGCCTGCTAACCGTGTCTCCTCTGCTGAAAATCAAAATTCTTTTTGGAGCTGTGCGTTTGCAACAGGAAAAGAACAGGCAATCCGGAGTGTGCAATGCTTATACTGCGGAGTTGTCATATTCAGTTCTATGAGTATTTGAAGTTGGCTGGCTGGCTGTGTGTGTGCGTGTGTGTGTGTGTGTGTGTGTGTGTGTGTGTGTGTGTGTGTGTGTGCGCGCGCAGGAAACGGTAAATCAGTTAGGTCGCGGTGAACTGTTTGTTTTTCAAAAAGGAGGTTATCCCCCGGCCTCTGCATCAGAAAGGTGTGAACTGTTGAACTATGAGGTTAATTTGAAGAAGTTTGTGTGCAACAGTGGGTACCTACCTCTCTCTCATCTCCAAACCCTGGAGACCCCTCCACCGCTGATAGGTCGCCATCCCCTCCCCCTTTGCCGGCTGCGCTGGTGTGGGAGTGCGGGGAGGGCCGGACTACCGGATGGAGCTCTAGTTAATCCTGCTTTGGGGCTTTGGGTAGAGTGGCGGCGCTTCATTGGTGGATCAGAAGTAATTTTTCCTTAAGCTTCTCCATCTTGATTCTTGAAGGCTTCGGGTGCGGCGGCATCGGTGGCTAGTTGGTGTAGATTCCTGCTGACTTTGTGGGGCTAGGGCATCTCCAATGGCAACCCGCAAATTTCTTCTGCATCTATCCATGGACATGGAGGCCAATCCGCGGACACGAATATGGAAGGCCGACATCCAATGCTAACCGCATACATTCAAACAACAATTAGAACCAACCTCATGAAATTCGATTAAACAGGACTGCTTTCATTCAAATTCGGATATGATTTACATCAAAAGGTCGATATTTCGACCGTTTGACTAAAAAACTAGAAAAAAACATAAACCCTATAGCGGACGACCACCCCATACGCGTGGCTGCCTTGCCCTGCCGCGCCACCGTCTCCGTCGGTTCCGCCGTCGTCGTCCCTCCAGCAGCAGTACGACGCCAGAGGGCCGCGGTAGCCTTGTCCGGTGTCTGCTTGCCGCTCACGGAGGAGCCGCTCGACCTCCTGTTGCATCGTGCGGAGAGCCGCCGCGACCACTGCCGACGTGGCCTTCAGAGCCCTGGGCGGCGGCCTTGGCGCGGCCGGCGTTGGCGGAGCAGTCGCTAAGCGACCACTCCTCGCCATCAAGGCTACGGCGACGCCAGGCAGCCGTCTCCGTGATGGTCACGGAGCGTCGAGCACCCACGCGGTGACGAGGTCTGGGTCGTTGCGGGCCCAGTACGACACCACGTCGCTCTTGGCGAACGCGGAGCGGCGACTGGCATTGCGCCGGTTGTACCGCTCCTACTACCAAGTCGCGCGCTCTGGCTCAGAAACGACGGCCCTCGAGGCCGAGGGACTGCCGAGGTAGTGGAGGAGGCGGCTGAGGGAGTCTTGGATTAAGGGGTCCTCGGGCCGCCACCCATTGCTTATGGGCCGGACTAATGGGCTCCTATGGAGCCGAACTAGGGCGTGGATCCGTGACCAGATAGGAGATCTTCGGAGCCATGGTGTGCCCTCCAAGTCAAGATTTAGCATGATCTTTTCTTTGTTGTAACCGATCGCATGTAACCCTAACCCTACTCGTGTCTATATAAACCAGAGGGTTTTAGTCTTTAGGGCTAGAGCAACATCCAATCCCTCCTCGACCTAGGGTTTTGCTCGCCTGATATCGAGGTAGATCCACTCTATAACCATACTATACACATCAAATACAACCAAGAAGGACATAGGGTTTTACCTCTTAGAGAGGGCCCGAACCTGGGTAAACACTGTGTTCATCGTCCCTTGTTCCCCATAGATCCTAGATCCACAGTTCGGGACCCCCTACCCAAGATCCGCTGGTTTTGACACCGACATTGGTGCTTTCATTAAGAGTTCCATTGTTGGGTCGCCGAAGGATCGATGGCTCGCCTGATCATCGGAGATGGGGTCAACTCCGGGGACCTCTTTGTCCCCGGCCAGCTCTTCGCATTCGACAACATCGTGCTGCACGCCAACCCAACGGGTCATCTAGACCAAATGCAAATCGACAATTTTGCCCCCGAGCACCGGATTAGATTTGACAACTTGGAGTACGCCGCGAACGCTCAAGGCGATCTAGTCTTGACCGGATTCGCAGCCTCACCCGGTACCCCTATGGGCCCCCAGTGCCTACTCCGGAGCTTTCTCCCAATCTGATCTATGGATCGGCCTCAACCCCCCTGCCAGCCTTGAGCTCGAACATCTCCACCCTGTCCGGAGGCCGGGAATCCCCTTCAACCACGCTAATGGCGCCCGCCGAAGACCCAGCCTCAAGCCTCAACGCAGCTGCGGTGTTTGGTGCCAAGAGTCACTCTCGACCGAACCCTTTCCCTCATGTCATGGATCGGCCTTGGAGCCCAGTGACGAAAATCAGGAATCATCCCCGACCGAACTCCACCTCACCCCCTTGGCTCCGAGTCCCAATACGGAAGTAACATCCGAGGACCATGTCTTACCCTCAGTCTCTCCCGCCTATCTGGACGTAAAGCCGACCCCAGGCCTTGAGCTCAACTCGGCCCTTGAAGACCGGGATCCAGCCCAGACCCAGATCATTCCTTGCCCTGCCACGTCGGAGACCAGCCCTCAACGGCCACCGCTTACCAGTCCGGCGACCCTCGCTCTATTAAACAAGGCGCTGGACCGAATCCAGATGATGGCTATCCGGGAGGATCCACCCTCGGCCTGCGTTCAGCAGCCCCTTTAGGTGAATTATAGGGAATTTTACGGCCCACCCACCACCCACCTCATAGCCACAGTCGAAGACTTAACCGACATGTTGGACTACACTTCGTAAACGCCAAATACATGGACGAGGATAGTGGAGCCACGGCTAACACCGATGCTGCTCCCCCCATCACCGGCCGCTGTACGGCCACGTCCACTTACAATGTCTACATGGTGGACACCCCGAAAGACAATGACAACACTCCCGGGGAGGATAACAGCAGGCCTAGTGATGAGCCGCTGAAGTGTCGCAGACAACATCGCCGCTCCAAGGCGACTCGAAGCCATGCGAGCAACACGAGAACGACACTGGGACAATGCTGACAACCACGATGACACCGGCGTTGATGAACAACCACGGGACGATCACGAGGAGCATGAGGACCCGCTCAGTCTCGAAGACCTCAACGACTCCGAAGACAGTAATTACCTCCCCCTTTCCGACCAGGAGGTCAGTTTGGGTGACGAAGATTTTATTGCCCCCGAAGATCCGCTGGACCAAGAGCGGTTCAAACGATAGCTCATTGCCACCACACGTAGCCTGAAGAAACAACAACAAAAAATAAAGGCTGAACGGGATACCCTTAATGACAGATGGACTAAGGTCCTAGCTGCCAAAGAGGAGTACGGCTATGAACGACAGACCAAGAGCTACCCGATGCGAAGACTGTTGGGGAACATAGCATGCAATTTCAAAAAAATCCTACGCTCACGCGAGATCTATCTAGGAGATGCATAGCAACGAGGGGGGGGGTGTCTACGTACCCTTGTAGATGGAAAGCGGAAGCGTTTGACAACGCGGTTGATGTAGTTGAACTTCTTCTCGTTCCGACCAATCAAGCACCGAACGTACGACACCTTCGAGTTTTGCACACATTCGGCTCGATGACGTCCCCCGTACTCTTGATCCAGCAAAGTGTCGAGGAAGTAGATGAGTTCCGTCAACACGACGGCATGGTGACGGTGATGGTGAAGTTATCCGCGCAGGGCTTCGCCTAAGCGCAGTGAGAATATGACCGAGGGTGTAATCCATGGAGGGGGGCGCCGCACACGGCTAACAGATGTTGTTGTGTCTATATGTGGTGCCTCCCATGTATATATAGGTGGGAGGGAGGGATGAGCAACCCTAGGGGCACCCCAAGTAGGAGGGATCCTACTTGGGCTCCTGCCCTAGGTCGGCGCCCCCTTTCCTTCTTTTGGCGATGAGGGGAAGGAAGGAGGAGGTGGCACCCCCCCATTCCTTTCTCCCACCAAGGGGGAAAGGCGGGAAGAGGTGGCGCCCCTCCTTTCCTTCCTCTAGGGCCTTCGGCTAGGGAAAGGGGCGCACCAGCCCCTTATGGGCTGGCCTGTCCCTCCCCCAGCCCATTAAGCCCATATCTTTGCCGGGGTTGCCCGAAACTCCTTTTCGGTGACCCGATATGTACCCGGTACCCTTCGGAACACTTCCAGTGTCCGAATACCATCGTCCTATATATCAATCTTTACCTCTCAACCATTTCGAGACTCCTCGTCATGTCTGTGATCTCATCTGGGACTCTGAACAATATTCGGTCACCAAATCTCATAACGCAGATAATATAATACCTTCTCCTCGAGGACGCATGGAAGACCAACAAGCATGGACTTTTCCCAAGCCTGTTTAAGCACCGTCTTGAAAAAGTTAGTGCAGGAAGCATCGAGTCTTGCGGCGGTGAGGACTTCGGAGCGGCGTGCGATTTCTCCCAGAGGATCGTCGTCCAAGGTCTCCCAGCCCCGACGAGGAGGAGAACCGCCTGGCGAATCCATGGGAGCAGCGATGAACTGCCTTCTCTTCGGGGGGAGGGGAACTGGCGAGGAGGAGATAAGAGCGTAGTAACCGCAGGGCCTCGTCCCTTCCAACTGTAGATCGTTCCTTAGCGAAGGGGTGAGGCTACTATTTACTACTAGTACTAGCATTATGGAATGTTATGGGATTGCATTATACTGTAAATAATAGCACTAGTAAGAAATTTTTGGCACTACGTAGTAGTTTTTGGCGTGGATTAAGAAATTTCGGGTATGTTTTTGCTATTTTTTGTACACGCCAACTAGTGTCAAAAAACGTCTTACATTATGTGACGGAGGAGTACGTACTCGTACTGTAGCAGTACTAGTACTACTTTTTCTCAACTAGTAGTGCGATGTACTGTACTTCTAGTCTAGCCTAGTATAGTGCACCAGTTTTGAACTCTTGAATCTCAGGGCCAAGGAGCTACAGTTGGAAGTGGAGGGTACTACTGTTCTCTAGAATCATCGTTGTACTATCAATGCAGGGAAAGTACACCTGCATAGTGGCCTAGTGGGTACTCTCGGTGCTCTATTCAGCCGCTCCTCTCACGTAGCTGGCCTACTCAGCCGCTCCTCTCACGCACACAGTAGCAGCCTGTTTATCAGCGACGGTTACTGCAAGGGCAGAATATTTGAGTTATTTGATACAACGAGACTAGGCTTTTCGCTTCCATTTGTGGAGGTGTAATGGATCTCATCAAACTTTGTTAGTAGTTCCTTCTTTATGAATGAGATGAAGCAAAGCTTTTGCCTCTGTTTAAAAAAAACGTCAAGAGGAATTTCTTTTATAGTAGAGCCGATAATGGAGTGAAGTCCATGCGTGCAACGCCACAAGCTACATAGTAGTAGTAGAGCACTTTGCGTATAGAGCCATATTGCACAGTTCCCAATGCCCCGCCAGGCTTTTTTGGCTCCTCGGGCTTAATTGGGAGGCTCTAGTTTAAATATGCTACTAGCTGATGAGGAAGCTGCAAGCGAGGTGCGGCTAGGGCGAGCACGCGAGCCACGGGATGCTGGGAAGGAAAACCCGTTCACGTGGCTAGGCTATCCAGTGCACCCAGATTGTGGTGCCGCACGTCCGTTTGACTTCAAAACTCAAACTACCCGTGTAAAATATTGGCTCGCAGCAAAGTTACTATTTAAAAAAAAGGCCACCGTGCGTTCGGCCGAGATCGAACCCACAAAACGAGGTATACCCTCCTGCGACCACTAGTAGTACTCGTTGGATTACAACGCAACCTAGAATCGCCTTTTGTCGCTAGTAGTACGTACATTGTTCCTTACAAGAAACCCCTAATAATGCAAGAAACCACTAAAATGCCAAGAAACTACTACCACTTGCATACGTGGCAGACTTAAGATAAGACTACCTTATCAACCATTGTACATGCTCTTACCAACCAGCCCTACCAAGAAATGACCACTCTACAAAGTGCCGTTATAGGCACGTTTCAACCCATGGCCCTGTTTGGATACATTTGTTGCCAATCTAACCCTGCCATCCAAACATCACTTTGGTTAGAGTTAGTTCAGGGTTAGAATCTAACTCTAACCTCTGACAGGGCCCATGTCTCCCATTAAGTCAACGCCTTCTATTCGACCGGGCGTTATGACTTGTGGGACCTACATGTCAGTCTGCACAAAAATCCCCGAGTGACCTCCTACCTCCGGCCCGTCCACCTAGTCATCCTCGGCCATGGGATGCAGCTACCGCCGCCGGCAGAAGGCAAGGTCAAAACCGCCGGCGGCGCGGAGCCCATGTTGCGGCAGCCCGAATGCCAGCTCCGTCCGGTGCTCGGGCCGCTAGCTAGCCAAGATAGCTCCGTCCAGCTGCTTGTCTGCAAGGTTTGCTAGCTAGATTGGCACGGCAGCATGGCGGCTTGCTCGCGCGCGCCGCGCTAAGACCAGCCATCTGGCTCAAGCGAAGGCCAGCGCGGCGGCTTGCTCGCTCGTGAGTCACGCTCGGGCCCTCCTTCCAACCCATGGGAAGGCTAGCGCGGCGTCCGGCCCGTCCAGCGGAGCGGCGGCCAACTCGCTCATCAACGGCGCCACCGACAAACACGCATCAATACTGTTTGAAGTAATGTTCAGGAAAAATAATGATTTGAGGGAGAATAACATGATAGAAGGTCAGATGTGGGTCCCTCGTGTCAACGGTCAAACAAAATGTGTTGGTTTAAGCTGCCTCGTCAGCACGGACGTGTGGGCCAACCCTGTCATAAATGGGTTTAAATGAACCTAATCGGTAGGAGTACTAGGTAGTAGTTTTTGGCATGGATTAAGAAATTTTGGGTATGTTTTTGCTATTTTTTGTACAATAGGTTCTTCCTAGGGCTGGTTTAAAGTGGTAGTTTTTTGTTAAATACTCTACATATTGTAAGTAGGAGTGCAGGTTAAGCTTTGGAAGCTAGTAAGCAAGGCTAGTTACATAGTGCATATGTGTACATGATTGAAAGTAAATATCAACCATGAGCGACTAATATCTTGATGGAAAACTCGAAACTATAGAATACTAGGAAAAAATGCATGGTTGGAAATACTAGCAATGTTCATGGGCGTTGCAACGAATCATAATTAGAATAATTCTATTCACAAACTGGATACAAAACACTCTAATTTTGATATACATATGTCACTAGAGATATATTATGTTTCAATTAGAATATATTCCTTGGGCTGTTTTGGTGAGTTCAGGGAGGGATGTGGTTGGTTTTAAGATACTAAATATGGGTTTTTCTGCAAATTGATAGACAAGTGGGATGTTGGTGAGAAAAGGCAACAACTTACCTCACAGTCATTAGATGTAGATATAATGGTCAGAAACGACGGATGGCAGACACACCATAATCACCAACTTAGTCTTCTGTAGGAGTACTAGCAAGATCCTTGCATTGCACGGAACATCAAGATGCATTTTTTTACAAAACACTTGTTGTGATTGACCCTTGCGGGAGTAATCCCATGTGTAAAAACTAATGATATCTCGAGAAATATGAGATAAGGTGAAGAGGAGTGGGGTGTGGTGGTGATTGATGGTCGGACTGAGCGGAGGCATGGGGATTGACGATGCTGGCAGCGGCCACCAGGCCAGTTTGTTCCAGAGGCTTCCTTTCTTAATTGCTCAACAGTGAGGTTTTTTGGAGATTAGGATGAACGAGGGAAGGCCTGATCTGCAAATGTGGAGAGGGGTGCGGGTATCTTTTAGTTTAATTTCCATCGGTCAAATATAGATCGGATGGTCTATATTGCAAGATGGCACACGTACCATCATCACCAACTCGGTTTTTCATAAGAGAAGAAATATAAGTATGGAGATACAAACGTATTATCGATACTTGCTTCCGTAAACTAGCATCTACATTCTATTCAACGCCTCGGCATGTGGGGCCTTAGCACAATGACTTCTCGATTGTGTAAAACAAATATTTTTTCGTCGCCGATAAGGAGGGGGTGACGGCGGCACGCTTTTTGGCTTGCTCTAGTCCTAGTAGTCATACTAGGTGGTCTAAGCACGTGTAGATTTATTCTTTTTCATGTCTCGTGTTCGCCGTACTGCCATGACTGTTGATGAATAGACGGTAAGTTATTCACAGGGAAACCCTTGTTGAGCGTGTTTGCAAGAGAGAGAAACAGTGTGCATGTGTGAAATGTTAGAGACTGAGGCAATAATAACAGATTCTTTGTGTCTATGTGTGTGGAGGATAGAGAGAGACATGTACATGGGGCTTTGTGTTGTGTAACGTGGAGACACATATACATAATTAGAGAGTGAGTGTGTGAGATACACATGCGGACATGGGGAGAGATGATGATCCAGATAAATGGTTGTTTGTGCGTGTCTGTGTGTGTTTGTGCACGCGTTTGTGTGTGAGAGGGAGTGTGTGTATGTGGAGTAGAGAGACCACTAATGATGTAAACCTAGTATAAGGGAAGGGGGAATGGTGTGACATGTGTAGTAGTGGGATAGCATGGGTGCGGGCGGGGGGAGCAGACTATTTGGAAGAGACATCGAGTGTGTGTGTGTGCAGAGGGGTGTGAGAGCGAGCGAGAGAGAGAGAGCTAGCGACGGAGAGAGAGATAGATAGGAAGAGAGGGGGCGAGAGGGGTCGTTTGTGTCCATAAATGGCGTATAGATAGGGAGACAGTGTTGATGTTGTTCAAAATTGGCCTATGTAAGGAGATGCAAGGGAAGCGAGTCATCGTGTGTGTGATAGGGACTTCATGAGAGATCTAGAATAGATGGTGTAGAGAACAATGTGCGAAATCGAGAACAATGATACATTAGGGAGTTATGGAAAGAGTCACGACATATATGTATACAGGGAAGGAGCTGGGGCGGGTCCGCATGTGGGAGAGATAGAAATAGGAGAGTGGTGCACAAGGAGACAAAGTGTGCTTGTTTGCAGTGGGGGTGGTGTGTGAGGTGAGTGCGCGAGAACGACATAACTAGGGAGATAGATGTTTGGGGGCGACGTTTTGTGTGTATGGGAAATATACACTCTACATAGTGCCTGTGCTTGGGAAAGAGAGATAGCGGGAGACCTAGAGAGTGAGAGAAGCGATGTGTGCATGCCCGAGAGACAAAGTGATACAGACCTATATTGGGGTCCGGACTTTAGAAGAGAGAGGCGTCCTAATGTGTTCGTGTGTTGGTGTTTGGGGGAGAGAACGACTTCTCTATGTGTGTGTGGGGGGGGACAAGGGGGGGGGGGTGGCTTCAGATAAAGAGTGAGGTGTCTATATTTGAGGGACTTTAGAGTACTTGAGATATTGTGCACTCATGGTTGATCAATTTGTTTCACATTTTGGACTATGAGATAACGATACTTTTGGACATGCGTGATATACCTTGATGTACCAGAATTACAAACCTAAGATTGGAATTTTGGAATTCGACTCCATCATTAGCTTTTGTAATTCATTTAAACAGAGGTACATTTTTTAAGCCGGGATTTCGTGATTTCAAATTCATATATCAAACCTAGAGATATACACATATGGGCATGTTCAAACTTTATAATCATCCACTTTATTCATACACATACACATTTTTGCTTTTGTCATCATATTGAGGATAAACACATTTGGAATTTCATTTGAATTGGACCGTATGATGGTATTTGCTTGTAGTAGCTCAATGATCCATATTTGAATTGAATGGACAATCTAAGTTTCGAGTTGGAGACATTGATTTTCAAAACTTGCACTTTTTTTGCGTGCAAAACAAACAAATTGTCGGCCATGATATCATATTCGGCCGTACAAGAGCAGAACACTTATAATTTTAGGCACCAAAAGCTTTCAAACTTCCCGCTCACATCGAAATATCACGTGCCCGAAAGTTTAGCCCTGCGATATTCCTGTTTTACCCCTGCCACATGAATGGAAAAGGGCTGCTTTGGTAACTCCATTGTTTTCCCCTCTTTGCCCCCAACATTCTTCCCCAGAGCCCCTCCCCTTCCCCTCCCCGACCCCCCAACCATGGTAAGCCACCGAATCTAGTCCTCCACCGCAGCGGTGGACCTCACACCCCACCGGATCTACCTTCCGCACCTTATAACCCCAACCTGCCAACTCACCACTTCACCGGAGCCGCTTCAGCAACTGGCTTGTCCACCGCTCCAGATCTCCTTGACCGCCATCATGGTCCACCGCACCAGATCTGCTTAACCGGCGCCCTCGTCCACCACAGTGTAGGCCATTCACTGACTCCTTTGTCCGCCCCTTCGCTGGCCCTTCATACAAGCCCTCGTCTGCCGCAACAGATCCACCTCATCGAAAGCACTGTACAACGCGCCCGCCGAAGCCTTCGTCCACTGCACCAGACACGCTCTAGGACGCCATATTCAACTCCACCGGCCCTGCTTTACCGACGCCGCAGCCTCATCAGGTTATTTCGATTTGTACTCCTTCGGTTTTTCTCTTTATTGTGCAACTATTCACTTACCACAGATGAGCTTTCTTGTATGTCGACAGGCACCGCAATCGTAGCACTGGAGTCGCTTCAGTGACGGTGATAGCCGGCCCAAACTCAACCGCAACACGAGCACCATCAATGATCCTTAGCTATCAAGTATGACAACGATACCCATACGCCACCAAGAATCATGTACTATTATCCAACGGCCGGCGCCTACGTTCACTTTCCTAGCATAAGCACCGCACCTTTGAATTTCTTTAGGGCATCATTCAGTTTTTCATGAGACGCGTTATTCTGCTTGCACCTGTAGGGCCATACTTCTGGCAGTGAACATGTTACATGTGCTAAATTACATACCAGTGCACATATAGTTAATATGCTTTAGTTTACTGTACTTCCTAGATATCACTGCCTACTATTTTACTTCTTGAATGCTATATTTATGATAATGGTGTTGTTCTGATGCCACCTGTTGGTTCCATCAGACTGCTTAATGTTCTCTATGCTTAATTACACATCAGCAAACTAGCATGTGGTTCCGCTGCTTTTTGTTTGTTTTACCCTACATTTTCTGATGCTAGCTATTACATCACTGCTCCGAGCCTCTGTTCATTACTTGTTTGTGTGTTCTTGATCTTCCCAAGTTGCATGACTAATTTGATGCTTCTATTAATTATGGAGCTGCCAACCCCATCAAGCAAAATATTTGTTCTTTTGGGGCTGGCACCTCGAACAAGCATAAAAATAGAGGGAAGCAGATATATTGTCGTGTATGCACACACCCTTCTTTCATTAGTTTAGATGAACCATTGATGATCAATTCAGACCAGTGCATGCGATTAAAATTAATTTTACCTAAATAGAGGGTGCAGAATAAACTACAACAACTAGATTTGCAACCACGGGATGCTGACGATATCTTCAAAGAACATTGCAACAGCAACGAGGCTTCACAGCAACATATGGTAAGCCAGTGTGTTTTAGTACATGTGAAATGTAATGCGAGTGGGCTGCTTTCTTGGCTTGTGCCCTCAACCTGTAATCCTACCGAATTACAAATAGTTCAGTTGTCTGCTTTGCTGTATTGCTTGATTCGAATGCTTGTTTGTTGTTACGCTATACCTGAGTTGGCCAATATGTCAGCAGTGCCTGCTGTACTATCGTAAAGAAATGCATGCCTATTTCATTTGAGTCCTTAACTTTTCCTCTCAACTTCATCACAAGACTGTCTTCGTAGTTTATATGAGGCCACACTGTTAAGTGCTTTCTCAGATTATTTCAACTGCTTAGATGCCTTGGCAACTTAAATATAGCGGTGGTACACTCCCTTTCAACTAGGGATGTCAACTGGGTCCCGTTTAATCCCGATTAAAGTCCACTAGTGGTATGATAGTTCAAAAGAGTTTTTGTTTTTTGAGGAAAATGAACTAGGGAGCTAGCAAAAACTAACTAGATGGGACTGGCGGATGTCGTTTATTTGCCACTTACATCCCTAGTTTCATCTTACCATTTTAATTTCTTTTCGGCTGATGCTGCTTCGAACCATTTAAATATAGCTTGCCATGCTCGGCAATAATTCGTCTGTCGTTTACCATGTAAGCTTACTGCCTGGATCATACGATAACTATCTCTTACTTATGTCCAGCGGAAACCTTTCAGGATGCCGTTCACACTAGGACACAATGTACAACCCCAGAATCTATTTGTGGAAGCAGTGCGCCATCCATGTTACCAGATGGTAGCAGTTCAGAGGCAACACCGCCGGAGAGCAGTCTGAGCACAGATATTATAGTGCTTGAGGCTCTACTAGAGGCAGAAAGAGATGGTGTGGCTGCCATGAATGAGGTAATCTTTATCTTGAGGCTGGAAATTACGGAATTAGCGGCACGCATTATGCAAGCAACCCAAGAATTGGAGGAAGTAAGAATGTTGCATTTGAAGACGGAGGAGGTCCTGCTGTTTCTGCTATCTGAAGCCCAGGGTAATCCCGGTTCTTCTTTAGATACCAGTTGAAATTGTCATTAGATTATTGTACTTGCATGTTGTGTCATGTCTCTGAATGGATTATGTTGCAAGACCCCCTATGTTGTCCATGTGTTGTAATGATCCGAATTTTTTAGGCGAGGTAATCCTCAGTACTTGTATGATTGACATAAGGTGAACTGTTTTTCGTGTGAGCATATTGTATTGGATGAAATAACTGTTTGACTCAGAGTGTATCCAACCTACTGAATTCGAAGATCACGACATTTCTAAATCATAATCATATATAAAGGTGGAATAAATCTTTGTTGTGGTTTTGAAGAAATAAATAACAAAACGTAGAATTATCTGTGGATATTCGTAATCGAATACAAATTGGATTTGAATTTAGTTTGCCAGGGCCCAGGGCAAACGTGAATGCTAATTCTCCCAAGTTTTGAATGAAGCGGCTAAACACCCACTATAATTTGTGGGCTGCCCGAAGCAAGTGTTTGCGAGATGGAAATTACTGTCTACCCCTGACACTTGACATCCTTATCGACCGGATTTACACTGCTGTCGATAGGGGTAGACTAGTAACTTTCAATCAGACGTGACACGACGGCCTCTGAGCCCATTCAGACACGGTGGGCCAAAGGGCGGCAAAACACATTTGATTCAAGCTCGTCCGAAAGACATGTGTCTCTTCCTCCTTTTCCCCATTCATACATCATGGGCGGCAAAACAAACTCTCCTCGTCCGAAATCGATGTAGGCTAATATTTTAAATAGGGGCAGATGTGTAACTTCCCTCAGACGTGACACAACCGCCCTACCTGTCAGCCCCGTTCATACACCGTGGGCGCCAACCGTGGGCGGCAAAACACCCTCTCCTCACCCGAAATAGTTACTGGCAAATATTTGGGAGATGCGAGATTACCGTCCTATCCCCAACCAACGCGATGTCCGAAATTTTAAACGGGGGATAAGTTCGTAACTTTCCCACATTTCAGAGAAGCGCGTCCCGAAGTTTGAGATCCCCCTCCCCTCCATTTCCCCATTCATACACCGTCGTCGGCACGACAACCTCCGCACTGCGGCTAGCCTCCTCCGTCCGCCACCCCATCCTCCACCTTGCCAGAGCCGCTACCCCTACCCCGTCGTCCACTGCAAGAGATGGATGTCTCTCATCCACGATGCTGGACCAGGATCCTTTCATCGCCTCCTCTCGCTTCATCGGCGCTGTCGTCCACCTTGCCATTGCTGCTCCTACGACCGCCTCGTCCACGGCAACAGGATTTATCCCCCGACCAGGCCATCTGCCGTCTAAAGTCTTCTTCCCCGCCGCCGACAACCATCGCACCCGCAACACTCTCAATGTATTAGCATAAGCCTACACGGCGTCGCAAGAGAGGTGGTACTCTTCCATATGTGCTTAAGTTATTGATCTCACCCGGAAAATAGATCGTAATTTGTTTACTGTACTTTTCTTGTCCGTACCAAATCGTAGTGGCTAGTTGAAAGCAAACATTGGTTGCGAAGTAGCTTTGTCCGGTTTGCACCTTCAGATCCGCCATGGCACGGGCACTATACTCGTAAAGCTTATGGTTTCCCCCCTTTATATTCACTACCATCATCGTAGGTGCTTCGTGTCGTGCTAGCACTGCTCCTCAAGACCTCAACCCAAAGCTTACGTGTTGAAATACGAATCTGATATGATGCTCATATCACTAAAACAGAGAACGTTTAATTGGTCACCTAATGTTCCTATATTCGTTTCGAAAAGCATGTGCGCCACCCACTGGTCCAGCTAGTTCCACTTTCCTGATTTTTCTCTTGATGCTTAGGGTTTTCCCCTTTTATCTACTCTACTATGATCTGCGTAGGTGCTTTCTGTCGTACTAGCATTACTCCACCCTTCAAGCTAAACAACACAACACTCAGAATTCGAAAGCTTAGTTGTTCAAATATGATTGTGATATGATACTGATATTAGTTAACCGACACATTTAATTGGTTAGCTAAAGGTCCCACTTGAGTTTCCAAATGCATGTCGCGACATATAGAGAGACAACATAATTGCATTTCTTTGTCACTTGTTGACCGTACTTTCTTGTCCATACCAAATCTTAGTTGTTATTTCAAAGCAAACATCGGTTGCTAACTACCCTTTGCGCGGTTTGCAGCTTCAGATCTGCCATCCCACTGCCACGGTCAACACTGTACTCATCATGCTTATGGTTTCCCCATTTTATGATGACCACAATCAGCCTACGTGGTTCGTGTCGTAATAGCACTGCTCCACCCATCGAGCTAAACAAGCTTAGTTGTACAAATTCATATATGATATTATTGCTGATATTAGTAAAACTGAGAGATGTTTAATTGGTTAGCTAAATGTTCCTACTTTAGTTTCGAAATGCATGTGAGCCACATATGGAGAGACCGGAAAGAATAGTATTTCTCTGTGCGCTCTGGTTCATCATGGGTGGCCAACCGACATTGTATTGAAAGACTTGTAATATTGTCAATCTTCTTGCTCTTCTGCTCTTCTTTAAGATGATCCTCTTCTCTCGCGGTCGACTGGTCAGGTCGATTTGTTCTCCCTTAGTATATTTTGAATCTGTCAGGTCAGGTCGACTTGTTCTTCTTTACTATATGTTGAAGCTGTCATCGAAGTCATCACTTCTGGAGCTCTCATATTTTGAGTAGTAGGCCACATTATATTAATGCACACACCAAATTACAGCATGCATGGCATCTCTTAAAAGAATTGCAGAGATAGCACAAAGGGGTTTACAGGGAGGCAATATTGGATTAGAATCACTTCTGCATTACAAAGAAAATCTCACTTGTTTTTATGTTTTCATGCATGTCAGATATTGAACATTATCAAAATGAATATGAGAATGGGCGCACGAGAGGAATATTGCGGAACAATCCACTGGCTAACAAACATGGCATGGTGGAGGATGGCCTATCTTATTCACCCATCAAGGTGCTTGCTCTAACTTTGCAAAGTTGTATTGGTCGCACATATTTTGCATCTGACCTCTTGCATTACTTCTACTTTGTTACACCATCTGCTTAGTTTAAGCATCATATATGAGTATATGCCATACCTATCCATTTTCTGTACCTATTCCATGTGTCGTCACACTATGTTTTTCCAGTCAAATGTTGTTCTTTCGTAATAGATGTCCAAAAGGAAGAGGGTGAGTGCAGATCCTCAAGGAGTACAAACTAGGTATTTGGAAAAGGTAGTGATACCTGTTAAATCAGATAGATCAGCAGCCACAGAAAACACAGGCCCAACTGTACCACACTTTACCCCTACTCCAGTGGCCAAACCCCTATTAGAACTGCTGAGAGCCCAGCGTCAGGTACTGTCTATGATATCAATTCAAAATTTGAACTCCTAAATTTCTGCATGTGCCTTACCTTCTCTCTTGTATGAAAACTAATTTCAGATGAATCTCCTTGCTCAAAGGATCATACGATCTCACAACAATACTGGGCTCTGCATTGCTCTTGTCAGTACCTCTCTCCCTTTTGCCTTGTAACGCTGTACTTAATTAATTGCTATTTGATTATGTATCATCAGTCTGCACCTGAGCTTCATTATCCTCTGTTTCTTCCAATATTATTTGATCTATATTTACTCTTTGCAAAATGTAGAATAATGGCAACGCTTATAAAGAATTTTCTTTGGGGAATTTATTGAATTATCCTTCCATCAACATGGAGAAGGGCTTTGTCCAGCCCGTGTTAACATGTAATGTAAGTTCATCCTTCTCAAGCCTTCAAACTTTGTTCTAGTATAGATTTGGATAGGCATCATTTCCTCCACTGCTGTTTGCTTTGCTGTTTACATCTGATTGGATGTTTGCAACAACTACCAGTTTCAAATTGTAGTTGTAAAAACATGTTCCTTATGCAGAACAGATCCATTTATTTGCTTATATAATTGTGAAACCTGTTACGTGTCTCCTTGTTTCTCTTTTAGAGTCGTATCTCTTACGTCAGGCAGAACTTTAGGGAAAATAGTGAGCCAAACCATGTTGAGGACAGCGAGATGACCCCAAGGTCCTGTCTTGATGAAGACAGTGAGTTCAAGCTACTCACCAGCAGGTGTGAGACAACCTCTGTGCAGTCGCTGCCTAAATTAGTTCGACTTCTTCAGTCTCAACTTAAAGCGGAAAGGCTTGCTTCAGCTCAGCTTCGACTTGAAGTCAAAGATGTAATGAAGATGTCAGAGGACTGCCGTGCGCACCATCATGCCATACATCTACTGTTGATGCATCTACCGTTGACACAACTGAGGTCTACTCAGCTTCTTCGATTGTTTGGGGGCCCCGACCTGGCCAGGCCTAGTGCCTTGTGAAGTGCTCTTAGTTTTGTATATTCTTTTGTCGGCGCGTTTATTTGCACTGGTGGCGAACTTTGATGCCCAGTGGATGTAATATGTGTGATAGCCGTGATAGCCTAGCGTAAGTTGCTTGCTTATTTATTTCCTTGTTGTCTTGTTTATTTGTTTGCTTGTAGTCATTGCAGTTATTTTTCCGCGGTTTTCTAGTGGCTGCAATAACCTATTTTTTAAAACTAGGCCACAATAACCATGGGCTAATATTTACTGTAGTGACACTGGGCCTCCTATGGGCCGTAGAAATAGTGGGCCTTCTACGGGCCGTAGAAACAATGGGCCTTCTATGGGCCATAGAAACAATGGGCCTTCTACGGGTCGTATCATCAATGGGCCTTATACGGGCCATATGATCGATTGGCCAAACACGGGCCAATAACAAACCGCATTATGGTCGTAAACGGGCTAGAGTTGGAATCATCCGTTCATGGGCCAACCATAACGGGCCATCGTTAATAGGCCGTATTTGATGACGCTATGAAAATGGCCCAACATATTAACGGACCACAAACGGGTCGACTGTAACCACGGGATGAATTTGGCCCACAAGCAGAAAATGACAGTAACGGGCCGTAAGTAAACGAATGCTGGAAATGAGCCCAAGAATAAATGGGCTCTAAGAAGGCCGAAAGATAACATGGGCTGGAAACGCCCCAACGGAATAATGGGCCGTTAATGGGTATAAAGTGATACATTATTCATTACAGGCCAGTTTCACCACGGGCCGTTAATGGGTGTAAAGTGATACACTGTTCATTACGGGCCAGTTTCACCACGGGCCGTTAATGGGCCAAGAGTTACAAAGGGCCTCATATGGGCCGAAAGACGTCATGGGCCATACATGGGCCAAAAGTGAAAACGGGCTGGAATCATATTGGATGTCCCAGATGACGCTACTGGGCCTAATTCGGATAGGGCATAACGGGCCTTGGGTTAGCGTTGTAAATGGGCTATATGCGAACAGGCTGTTAACAGGCCCGCCACCTTTTGACCAAGTCAAACAGGCCGGCCTTTTCACAGGAATGGGCCTCTGTTGGACTGTGCCACGTGTCGACGTATCATAGGCGCCTTCTGTCCAATGAGTGGATGGCATCTGTCCCAACGATGAGCTGACACGTGTTTCCTCCAGCCAATGATGATTTTACATGTGGAAAATTCCCATTGGTCGGGGCTGTTAACGGGTTATTGGATCCAAAACCCGACCCGATAGCTTAACGACGTTCCGTTATGGTCTATGCCACATGTCGGTCACCCTTGACGAAAGCACTTCTGTGACGCGCGATTTATCGTCATGGAAGTGGACACTTCCGTGATGATAATTTTGGTAATGTCATGGAACACTTCTACGACAACACAGGTTTGACTATCTTGATTCTGTCATAAAATCATCATGGATGTATATGCATGACAAAAAAAACGCGACCTATTGTGATAAACATGTATCATCATGGAAGTGTATTTTTTTTGTAGTGAAAGGGGGAGTCCTACTCCTACTAGGAGGAGGACTCCTCCCCTCCTTGGCGCGCCCAAGGGCCGGTCGACCTCCCCCTTGCTCCTTTATATATGGGGACAGGGGGGCACCCTAGGACACACAAGTTGACATTGTTTAGCCGTGTGCGGTGCCCTCCTCCATAGTTACACACCTCGGTCATATTGTCGTAGTGCTTAAGCGAAGCCCTGTGCCGGTAACTTCATCATCACCGTCACCATGCCGTCGTGCTAACGAAACTCTCCCTCGGCCTCAACTGGATTAAGAGTACGAGGGACGTCCCCGGGCTGAACGTGTGCTGATCGCAGAGGTGCCATACGTTCAGTGCTAAGATCGATCGGATTGAGAAGACGTACGACTACATCAACCGTGTTGTCATAACGCTTCCGCTTTCGGACTACGAGGGTACGTGGACACACTCTCCCCTCTCGTTGCTATGCATCACATAGATAGATCTTGCGTGATCGTAGGAATTTTTTTGAAATTACTGCGTTCCCCAACAGTGGCATCCGAGCCAGGTCTATGCATAGATGTTATATGCATGAGTAGAACACAAAGAGTTGTGGGCGATAATAGATGTTATGATGCGTAGGTAAGAACGGTTCTTGCTCAGCCCATAGCAGCCATGTAAAACTTGCAACAACAAAGTAGAGGACGTCTAACTTGTTTTTGCAGGGCATGTTGTGATGTGCTATGGTCAAGACGTGATGATATATTTTATTGTATGAGATGATCATGTTTTGTAACCGAGTTATCAGCAACTGGCAGATGCCATATGGTTGTCGCTTTATTATATGCAATGCAATCGCCATGTAATTGTTTTACTTTATCACTAAGCGGTAGCGATAGTCGTAGTAACAATAGGTGGCGATACGACAATGATGCTACGATGGAGATCAAGGTGTCGCGCCGGTGACGTTGGAGATCATGACGATGCTTTGGTGATGGAGATCATGAGCACAAGATGATGATGGCCATATCAAGTCACATATTTTGATTGCATGTGATGTTTATCCTTTATGCATCTTATTTTGCTTAGAACGTCGGTAGCATTATAAGATGATCCCTTACTAAATTTCAAGGTACAAGTGTTCTCCCTGAGTATGCACCGTTGCTACAGTTCATCGTGCCGAGACACCACGTGATGATCGGGTGTGATAAGCTCTACGTTCACATAAAATGGGTGCAAGCCAGTTTTGCACACGCAGAATACTCGGGTTAAACTTGACGAGCCTAATATATGCAGATATGGCCTCGGAACACTGGAGACCGAAAGGTCGAGCGTGAATCATATAGTACATATGATCAACATAGTTATGTTCACCATTGAGAACTACTCCATCTCACGTGATGATCGGACATGGTTTAGTTGATTTGGATCACGTGATCACTTAGATGATTAGAGGGATGTCTATCTAAGTGGGAGTTCTTAAGTAATATGATTAATTGAACTTTAATTTATCATGAACTTAGTCCTGATAGTATTTTGCAAATTATGTTGTAGACCAATAGCTCGCATTGTAGCTTCCCTATGTTTTTATATGTTCCTAGAGAAAACTAAGTTGAAAGATGATAGTAGCAATGATGCGGATTGAGTCCGTGATCTAAGGTTTATCCTCATTGTTGCACAAAAGAATTATGTCCTTGATGCACCGCTAGGTGACAAACCTATCACAGGAGCAGATGCAGACGTTATGAACGTTTGGCTAGCTCAATATGATGACTACTTGATAGTTTAGTGCATCATGCTTTACGTCTTAGAATTGGGACTTCAAAGACGTTTTGAATGTCATGGATCATATGAGATGTTCCAGGAGTTGAAGTTAATATTTCAAGCAAATACCCGAGTTGAGAGATATGAAGTCTCCAACAAGTTCTGTAGCTAAAAGATGGAGGAGAATAGCTCAAGCAGTGAGCATGTGCTCAGGTTGTCTGGGTACTACAATCGCTTGAATCAAGTGGGAGTTAATCTTCCAGATAAAATAATGATTTTCAGAGTTCTCTAGTCACCATCACCAAGTTACTGGAACTTCGTGATGAACTATAGTATGCAAGGGATGACGAAAACGATTCCCGAGCTCTTCGTGATGCTGAAATCGATGAAGGTAGAAATAAAGAAAGAGCATCAAGTGTTGATGATTGACAAGACCACTAGTTTCAAGAAAAGGGCAAAGGGAAAGAAAGGGAACTTCAAGTAGAATGGCAAGCAAGTTGTCACTCCCGTGAAGAAGCCCAAAGCTGGACCAAAGCCTGAAACTGAGTGCTTCTACTGCAAAGGAAATGGTCACTGGAAGCGGAAATGCCATGAATATTTGGTGGATAAGAAGGATGGCAAAGTGAATAAGGGTATATTTGATATGCAAGTTATTGATGTGTACCTTACTAGTGTTTATAGTAGCCCCTGGGTATTTGTTACATGTTCGGTTGCTAAGATTAGTAACTCGAAACAGGAGTTAGAGAATAAACAAAGACTAGTTGAGAGTGAAGTGACAATGTGTGTTGGAAGTGGTTCCAAGATTGATATGATCATCATCACACACTCCCTATACTTTCGATATTAGTGTTGAACCTAAGTAAATGTTATTTGGTGTTTTCTTTGAGCTTAAATATGATTAGATCATGCTTATTGCGATACAATTATTCATCTAAAATAGAGAATAAATTGTTATTCTGTTTACATGAATAAAACCTTCTATGTTCATACAACCAATGTTGATGGTTTATTGAATCTTGATCGTAGTGATACACATATTCATAATATTGATGTCAAAAGATGCAAAGTTGATAATGATAGTGCAACATATTTGTTGCACTACCGTTTGGGTCATATCGGTGTAAAGCGCATGGAGAAACTCCATAAAGATGGATTTTTGGAATCACTTGATTGTGAATCATTTAATGCTTGCGAACCGTGCCTTATGGGAAAGATGACTAAAACTCCGTTCTCCGGAACAATGGAACGAGCTAGTGACTTATTGGAAATAATACATACTGATGTATGCGGTCCAATGAGTGTTGATGCTCGTGGCAGGTATCGTTATTTTCTGACCTTCACAGATGATTTGAGCAGATATGGGTATATCTACTTAATGAAACACAAGTCTGAAACATTTGAAAAGTTCAAAGAATTTCAGAGTGAAGTGGAGAATCATCGTAACAAGAAAATAAAGTTTCTACGATCTGATCGTAGAGGAGAATATTTGAGTTACGAGTTTGGCCTTCATTTAAAACAATGTGGAATAGTTTCACAGCTCACGCCACATGGAACATCATAGCGTAATGGTGTGTCCGAACGTCGTAACCGCACTTTATTGGATATGGTGCGATCTATGATCTCTCTTACCGGGTTACCACTATCGTTTTTGGGTTATGCATTAGAGACAGTTGCATTCACTTTAAATAGGGCACAATCGAAATCCATTGAGACGACGACTTATGGAACTCTGGTTTGGCAAGAAACCAAAATTGTCATTTCTTAAAGTTTGGGGCCGCGATGCTTATGTGAAAAAGCTTCAACCTGATAAGCTCGAACCAAAATTGGAGAAAATGTGTATTCATAGGATACCCAAAGGAAACTATTTGGTACACCTTCTATCAAAGATCCGAAGGAAAGATCGTTGCTAAGAATGGATCCTTTCTAGAGAAGGAGTTTCTCTCGAAAGAAGTGAGTGGGAGGAAAGTAGAACTTGATGAGGTAATTGTACCTTCTCCCAAATTGGAAAGTAGTTTATCACAGAAATTAGTTCTAGTGATTCCTACACCAATTAGTGAGGAAACTAATGATGATGATCATGAAGCTTCAGTCAAGTTACTACCGAACTTCGTAGATCTTCCAGATTAAGATCCACACCAGACTGGTACTGTAATCCTATTCTGGAAGTCATGTTACAAGACCATGATGAACCTACGAACTATGAGGAAGCGATGATGAGCCTAGATTCCACAAAATGGCTTGAGGCCATGAAATCTGAGATGGGATCCATGTATGAGAACAAAGTGTGGACTTTAGTGGACTTGCCAGATGATCGGCAATCCATAGAAAATAAATGGATCTTCAAGAGGAAGGCAAACACTGATAGTAGTGTTACTATCTACAAAGCTTGATTTGTCGCAAAAGGTTTTTGACAAGTTCAAGGTGTTGACTACAATGAGATTTTCTCAACTGTAGCGATGCTTAAATCCGTCCGAATCATGTTAGCAGTTGCCATATTTTATGAAATCTGGCAGATGTATGACAAAACTGCATTCCTGAATAGAAATCTGGAAGAAGAGTTGTATATGATACAACCAGAAGGTTTTGTCGATCCAAAGGATGCTAACAAAGTGTGCAAGCTCCAGCGATCCATTTATGGACTAGTGCAAGCCTCTCAGAGTTGGAATAAACATTTTGATAGTGTGATCAAAGCATATAGTTTTATACAGACTTTTGGAGAAGCCTGTATTTACAAGAAAGTGAGTGGGAGCTTGATACGTCTCCAACGTATCTGTAATTTTTGATTGTTCCATGCTATTATATTACCCGTTTTGGATGTTTATGGGCTTTACTTTACACTTTTATATCATTTTTGGGACTAACCTACTAATTGGAGGGCCAGCCCAAATTGCTGTTTTTTGCCTATTTCAGTGTTTCGAAGAAAAGAAATATCAAACGGAGTCCAAACGGAATGAAACCTTTGGGAGCAATCTATTTGGAACAAACGCAATCCAGGAGACTTGGAGTGGACGTCAGGAAGCAGCCGAGGCGGCCACGAGGCAGGATGGCGCGCCCTAGGGGGTGGGCGCCCCCCACCCTCGTGGGCCCCTCGTGGCTCCCCTGAACTACCTCCTTTGCCTATTTATATCTACGTACCCCGAAAACATCCAGGAGCACCACAAAAAACTATTTCCACCACCGCAACCTTCTGTATCCGCGAGATCCCATCTTGGGGCCTTCGTCGGCGCTCCGCCGGAGGGGGAATCGACCATGGAGGGCCTCTACATCATCTCCAAGGCCTCTCCAATGAGTTGTAAGTAGTTTACCACAGACCTTCGGGTCCATAGCTATTAGCTAGATGGCTTCTTCTCTCTCTTTGAATCTCAATACAAAGTTCTCCTCGATCTTCTTGGAGACCTATTCGATGTAACTCTTTTTGCGGTGTGTTTGTCGAGATCCGATGAATTGTGGGTTTATGATCAAGTTTATGTATGAGAAATATTTGAATCTCCTCTGAATTCTTTTATGTGTGATTGGTTATCTTTGCAAGTCTCTTCGAATTATCAGTTTGGTTTGGCCTACTAGATTGATCTTTCTTGCAATGGGAGAAGTGCTTAGCTTTGGGTTCAATCTTGCGGTGTCCTTTCCCAGTGACAGCAGGGGCAGCAAGGCACATATTGTATTGTTGCCATCGAGGATAAAAAGATGGGGTTTATATCATATTGTTTGAGTTTATCCCTCTACATCATGTCATCTTGCTTAATGCGTTACTCTGTTCTTATGAACTTAATACGCTAGATGCAGGCAGGAGTCGGTCGATGTGTGGAGTAATAGTAGTAGATGCAGAATCATTTTGATCTACTTGTTGCGGATGTGATGCCTATATACATGATCATGCCTAGATATTCTCATAACTATGCACCTTTCTATCAATTGCTCGACATTAATTTGTTCACCCACTGTAATACTTATGCTATCTTGAGAGAAGCCACTAGTAATACCTATGACCCCCGGGTCTATCTTTTATCATATAAGTTTCCAATCTACTTTTATTTTGCAATCTTTACTTTCCAATCTATATTATAAAAATACCAAAAATATTTATCTTATCTTATTACCTCTATCAGATCTCACTTTCGCAAGTTACCGTGAAGGGATTGACAACCCCTTTATCGCATTGGTTGCGAGGTTCTTGTTTGTTTGTGTAGGTACGAGGGACTTTTGAGGAGCCTCCTACTGGATTGATACCTTGGTTCTCAAAAACTGAGGGAAATACTTATGCTACCTTGCTGCATCACCCTTTCCTCTTCAAGGGAAAACCAACGCAGTGCTCAAAAGGTAGTAGAGCTCTGTCGCATTTTTAATATTATATGTGGATGACATATTGTTGATTGGAAATGATATAGAATTTCTGGATAGCATAAAGGGATGCTTGAATAATAGTTTTTCAATGAAAGACCTCGGTGAAGCTGCTTACATATTGGGCATCAAGATCTATAGAGATAGATCAAGACGCTTGATAATATTTTTCAATGAGTAAATACCTTGACAAGTTTTTGAAAGAGTTCGAAATGGATCATTCAAAGAAGGAGTTCTTGTCTGTATTACAAAGGTGTAAAGTTGAGTAAGACTCAAAGCCCGACCACGGCAGAAGATAGAAAGAGAATGAAAGTCATTCCCTATGCCACAGTCATAGCTTCTATAAAGTATGTTGTGCTGTGTAGCAGACCTATTGTGTACCTTGCCATGAGTTTTGGCAAGGGGGTACAATAGTGATCTAAGAGTAGATCACTGGACAGCGGTCAAAATTATCCTTAGTGAGGACTAAGGAAATATTTCTCAATTATGGAGGTGATAAAAGAACTCATCATAAAGAGTTACATCGATGCAAGCTTTTACACTGATCCAGATGACTCTAAGTCTTAATCTGGATACATATTGAAAGTGAGAGGAATTAACTAGAGTAGCTCCGTGCAGAGCATTGTAGACATAAAATATTTGCAAAATACATATGGCTCTGAATGTGACAGACCCGTTGACTAAACTTCTCTCACGAGCAAAACATGATCACACCTTAGTACTCTTTGGGTGTTAATCACATAGAGATGTGAACTAGATTATTGACTCTAGTAAACCCTTTGGGTATTGGTCACATGATGATGTGAGCTATGGGTGTTACTCTCATACAGATGTGAGTATTTGTGTTAAATCACATGGTGATGTGAACTAGATTATTGACTCTAGTAAAAGTGGGAGACTGAAGGAAATATGCCCTAGAGGTAATAATAAAGTTATTATTTATTTCCTCAATTCATGATAAATGTTTATTATTCATGCTATAATTGTATTAACCGGAAACTTAGTAAATGTGTGAATACATAAACAAAACATATAGTCCCTAGTATGCCTCTACTTGACTAGCTCGTTAATCAAAGATGGTTATGTTTCCTAACCATAGACATGTGTTGTCATTTGATGAATGGCATCACATCGTTAGGAGAATGATGTGATCGACATGACCCATCCGTTATCTTAGCACTATGATCATTTAGTTTGTTGCTATTGCTTTCTTCATAACTTATACAAGTTCCTCAGACTATGAGATTATGCAAATCCCGAATACCGAAGTAATACTTTGTGTGATACCAAACGTCACAACGTAAAAGGGTGATTATAAAGGTGCTCTACAGGTGTCTTCGAAGGTGTTTGTTGGGTTGGCATATATCGAGATTAGGATTTGTCACTCCGTGTTTCGGAGAGGTATCTCTGGGCCCTCTCGGTAATACTCATCACTATAAGCCTTGCAAGCATTGTAACTAATGAGTTGGTTGTCGGATGAAGTATTACGGAACGAGTAAAGAGTCTTTCCGGTAACGAGATTGAACTAGGTATGATGATACCAACAATTCGAATCTCGGGCAAGTAACATATCGATGACAAAGGGAACAACGTATGTTCTTATGCGGTTTGACCAATAAAGATCTTCGTAGAATATGTAGGAACCAATATGAGCATCCAGGTTCCGCTATTGGTTATTGTCCGGAGACGTGTCTCGGTCATGTCTACATAGTTCTCGAACCCGTAGGGTCCACACACTTAACGTTTGATGACGATTGGTATTATGAGTTTATGTGTTTTGATGTACCGAAGGTAGTTCGGAGTCCCAGATGTGATCACGGACATGACGGGGAGTCTCGAAATGGTCGACACATAAAGACTAATATATTGGACGGCTATATTTGGACAACGGAAGTGTTCCGGGTGATTTCGGAGAAAACCGAAGTGCTAGAGGGGTTACCGGAACCCCCCGGGGAAGTAATGGGCCTTAGTGGGCCTTAGGGGAGAGAGAGGGCAGTAGCCCAGGAGGTGGCACCCCCCCAAGGGGAGTCCGAATTGGACTAGGGGAGGGGGCGCAGCCCCTCTTTCCCTTTCCCTCTCCCTCTCCTTCCTTTCCTCTTCCCCCTCCTAGTTGGACTAGGAAAGGGGGAGTCCTACTCCTACTAGGAGGAGGACTCCTCCCCTCCTTGGCGCTCCCAAGGGCTGGCCGGCCTCCCCCCTTGCTCCTTTATATACAGGGGCAGGGGGCACCCTAGGACACACAAGTTGACATTGTTTAGCCGTGTGCGGTGCCCCCTCCACAGTTACACACCTCGGTCATATCGTCGTAGCGCTTAGGCGAAGCCCTGCGTCGGTAACTTCATCATCACCGTCACCACGGCATCATGCTGACGAAACTCTCCCTCGGCCTCAACTGGATCAAGAGTACGAGGGACGTCCCCGAGCTGAACATGTGCTGATCGCGGAGGTGCCGTACGTATGGTGCTAAGATCGGTCAGATCGTGAAGACGTACGACTACATCGACTGCGTTGTCATAACGCTTCCGCTTTCAGTCTACGAGGGTACATGGACACACCCTCCCCTCTCGTTGCTATGCATCACATATATAGATCTTGCGTGATCGTAGGAATTTTTTTGAAATTACCGCGTTCCCCAACAGCACACACCTCTAAGGCACACTCAGGCAGAACAGCCGGGCCGCCCCCCTCGAGGACGGGACATGACAACTGATAAAGCCGAACCGCCTCCCGCTCCACCTCGCCGTCAATGCAAGGAGCCATTACAGCTAGCCTATAAGTACGAACTACGACACGACCTCGACGCTCGCGCAGGTCTCATAAGGTGCATTTACAGACCCAAAGATAATCCTCCCGTTAGATGGGATGGATACCAAGCCTAGTTAGACCGAAATGACAGAGCTCGGGAGCAACAACGAGTCCGGATGCCAGATGGTCTCCGTTGCAACGTAGCCCGAGTCAGAGGCGCTGCTCACCCTCTGTGTTTCACAGATAGGGTAATGTAGCACCAATTCCCGAAAGGCTTCAAGCCTGTAAATATCGAGCCATACGACGGGATAATGGATCCGGCAGTATGGATTGATGACTTCCTACTGCACATTCACATGGCACGAGGAGACAACCTCCACGCCATCCAGTACCTACCGCTAAAGCTCAAAGGCCCAACTAGACATTGGTTAAATAGCCTCCCCGAAGACTCCATAGGATGTTGGGAGGAGCTCGAGGATGCCTTGCGAGCTAACTTTCAGGGCACTTATGTCAGGCCCCCGGACGCCGATGACCTGAGTCACGTAATCTAGTAGCTCGGAGAGTCAGCTCGACAATTTTGGAACCAGTTTTTGACCAATAAAAACCATAATGTCGATTGTTCTAATGCGGAAGCTATAGCCGCCTTCAGGCATAGTATTCGAGACAAATGGCTAGCATGACAGCTCGACCAGGACAAGCCGAAGACAATGGCATCACTTACCTCCTTGATGACCCGTTTCTGCGCTGGAGAGGACAGTTTGCTGGCTTGTAGAAGTACCAACTCATAAGCCCCCGACACCTCTGAAGTTTGGGACGGGAATGGAAAGCCATGTCGCAACAAGAACAAGAGTCGCCACAACAACGGTGAAGTCGACGAGATGGCAGTAAATGCCGGATTCCGTAATCCGAAGTCTGGGTCACGAAAAAAGCCTTCTAAAGGCAACCAGGATGGACCAACTAAGTTGGATGCAATCTTGGACAGGCCATGCCAGATCCATGGCACCCCCGAGAAGCCCGCCAAGCACACCAGCCATAACTGTTGGGTGATAAAACAAGCCGACAAGCTCACAACCGAGGACTTTGGTAAAGGCCCTCGGAGCGAGGACGATAAGGAGCCTCGTAGGCCAAACAGCAGAGGCCAAAAACCCTTCCCTCCTGAGGTCAAGACGGTAAACATGATATATGCCACCCACATACCAAGAAATGAGAGGAGGCGCGCGCTACAGGATGTTTATGTTGTTGAGCCCGTAGCACCGAAGTTTAACCCGTGGTCAGCTTGCCCGATCACCTTTGATCATAGGGACCATCCGACCAGTATCTGTTATGGAGGATCGGCGGCCCTGGTACTCGACCCCATTGTCAAACGGGTACCACCTCACAAGAGTCCTTATGGACTAAGGCAGTAGCATCAGTCTAATCTATGCAGACACAGTGAGGAAAATGGGGATCGATCCGTCAAGGATCAAGCCCACTAACGCCACCTTTAAGGGAGTTATTCCAGGCCTAGAAGCCCACTGCATGGGCACGATGACTCTGGAAGTAGTAATCGGCTTGCCAGACAACTTCCAAAGTGAAGACTTAAGCTTCGATATTGCTCCTTTCTGCAGTGGCTATCACATGCCCTCCTCGGCCGAATGGCGTTTGCTAAATTCAACGTTGTCCCGCATTATGCGTACCTCAAGCTAAAGATGCCTGGTCCTTCAGGCGTCATAGCGATCAACTGAAACACGGAGCGCTCAATCCGGACCAAAGAACATACCGCGACCCTGGTAGCCGAAGACCAAGCCGGCGCCAACGGGCCCATGTAGCAGCCCACCGTAAAGGCCAGAGATACAAATAAACGGGCTCGAACCTGGTCCTCGTCATGCGAGCCCACGTGCAGACATAGTGAGGAAAATGGGGATCAATCCGTAAGCTCGTCAGCACAACTTCGTGCTCAAGATACCATGGGTGGCCATGGGGGCTTATGCCAAGCAACAACACCATATGTTCTGTTTAACTGAACTATGGGATTACCGCGTCCTCGGACAACAAAGGGTACGACTCTGGAGTCGCCCAACATCAAGCTGTGACTACGCGGCTACCTCCCAAGGTTCCTACATAAGGCCTCCCTCGTCGGCACATGTTTTTCTACACGGACAACCCCTCTACCCACCAGAAGTAAAGGCACAGATGTGCAGCAGGGCACAACTGAGGCTTCGACCCGCACATCAAGGCCCTGTGTAAACCTTTCCTCTATAAAATTTTCATTTCTTTCTCATAATAAACTCCTCGATAGTTTGAATTGTACGGATAGACATCCCAAGCTTATGGAAAATAACAACACCTTTTACGGTGTCCGAGCATCTGTATCATCTAGCCTACCCTTCCTTTCACCCTTTTTCCGCTCTTCAAACAGCTTGGCATGCACACGTTGTGTAACAAATATATATCAATTAATTGACCAAGGGCTTGATCTCCGCATCAGCTCCATGTACCAAGTTTAGCACCGCTTTCCACTAAGTGTTTGGCGTCTCGGTATTTCACTATATGCATTAGTTCCAAACTATGTCTTGGGTCAATAGTTGGGTTACCCGGCTCCTGTGCTTACCTTCTTATGTTCCGCACGTTCGGCTAAGAAGGTAAAAGGGAGAACCCCTGCTATTGTACTTCTGGCTAGCCTAGCTAAGCACCTCATGGGAGAAAGCCGAAAATTGACTGACATAGTAAGTGTGAACTAGTCAGCGATCTGATGACAAGTGTTAAACTAAAAAATCATTGGCGATTTATCCGTGTCATACACAGGGTTCGTCCTAGCACAAATCATGTGATTGCAAAGGCATGTCTTGGCTACCCCGTACATCACAAAGCATTGGGGGCTAGTCATTAGCTCCCACAGTCAAGCTCCTATGGCTAAGTGAAAGCAATAAAGCCGCATAGTTTAATTTCCTAGTCTCTCTCACGTACTACCACCTTCTGGCACCGAGACGTCGGCTAAGGGTAACAGTGCAGAGATGAAACACCCCTCGTATTATTCACTTAGGGGTTGAAGCTGACGACTGGAAACTTTTAGAATAAACAAACGACTACACATGAGTCAAACTAAAATCATCGTAGTTTGAAACAGGCGAATGGGCCGCACTATAAAGCACAAGGTCCAGTTGACAACTTAATACAATCAGTGAGTGATTACATCTTTTGAACACTGGCCCTCTATCGCCTGAGCACCATCCATAACTTGTGCAAAGTACAGTTCGGGGCAGTGATGATCCTTTCCAACAGGCGGGGGGGGGGGGCAGTGGTCATATCCATTGGCTTGATCTTAGTCCAATGAACCATGGTCTTTGCAAAGGCCAGCCTCGCTCCCCCGAGGCACGCAAAGCACTTCACTCATCAATCCAGGGCAAGGCGTCACGCAACTTCTGCACCAGGCCAAAGTAGCTGCTCGGAATTGGCTATAAGGGCCACATCCGGACACAAAGGTCCTTCATGGCAGGCCCAGCCATCCGATGCAGCTCTATTAGTTGCTTCATCTGGTTGCTGAGGAGGGGAGGATGCTTGGGCACCTGGAATTCCTCCCAGAAAAGCCGATGTTCGGTGTCTCCCTCCCTCTTGGCATAGTGCTCCATCTCATCCGCCACACTCCTCGGGAGCTCGGCGAAAACTTCTACAGAGCGCCAGACCCGCATCAGCAAAGCAAACCTGTTGCCGCCAAATACACTTTGCAGTAAGTACGGCTTACCATCTGCAATCTGCCTCACTTGTCAGAGCTCCTCTCACACACCCCGCACCTTCGTTCTAGTCTCCCGAAGCTCTTTCTTCACCTTGGATAGCTCGTAGGATTGTGTCTTCTGCTTTTGCTCAAGGTCCTCACATTTCGTGATGGCATCCTTGAGCTCCTATTGCACTTCAGCCACTTGAGCCTCGTGCTTCTCGCTGGCGGTCTTCGCCGTCTCGAGTTCGGCCTACGTCTCCAACGTATCTACAATTTTTGATTGTTCCATGCTATTATGTTATCAGTTTTGGATGTTTTATAAGCACTAATATGCTATTTTATATTATTTTTGGGACTAACTTATTAACCAAGAGCCTAGTGCCAGTTTCTGTTTTTTCCTTGTTTTTGAGTTTTACAGAAAAGGAATATCAAACGGAGTCCAAATGGAATAAAACTTTACGATGATTTTTCTTGGACCATAAGACACACGTAGCACTTGGAGATGAAGTGAGAGGAGTCCCGAGGTGGCCACAAGCCCCAGGGGCGCGCCCCGGTGGAGAGCCCTGAGGGCTTGTGGGCCCCTTAGAGCTCTTCCAACCCTAATTCTTGGCCTACAAATTCAGAAATATTCCCAAACGACCAGAAGCATGCACCAAAATACTTTTTCTCCGCCGCAGGTCTCTGACCTCGTGAGACCCCATCTGGAGGCCTTTTTCGGTACTCTGTCAAAGGGGGATTTGATCACGGAGGGCTTCTACTTCAACCCTATTTCCCTTCCGATGAAGCGTGAGTAGTTTACCATAGACCTACGGGTCCATAGCTAGTAGCTAGATGACTTCTTGTCTCTCTCTTTGATCTTCAATACAATGTTCTCCTCGATGTTCTTGGAGTTCTATCCGATGTAATATTCTTTTGCGGTGTGTTTGTCGAGATCCGATGAATTGTGGATTTATGATCAGATTATCTATGAATATTATTTGAATCTTCTCTGAATTCTTATATGCATGATTTGATATCTTTGTATTTCTCTTCGAATTATCGGTTTGGTTTGGCCAACTAGATTGGCATTTCTTGTAATGGGAGAGGTGCTTAGTTTTGGGTTCAATCTTGTGGTGTCCTCACCCAGTAATAGTAGGGGTAGCGAGGCACGTATTGTATTGTTGCCATCAAGGGTAAAAAGATGGGGTTTTCATTATATTGCTTGAGTTTATCCCTCATCATGTCATCTTACTTAAAGCGTTACTCTGTTCTCTTGAACTTAGTACTCTAGATGCAGGCAGGAGTCGGTCGATGTGTGGAGTAATAGTAGTAGATGCAGACAGGAGTCGGTCTACTTGACACGGACGTGATGCCTATATTCATATTCATTGCCTTGGATAACTTCATAACTTTACGCTTTTCTATCAACTGCTTGACAGTAATTTGTTTACCCACGGTATTATTTTCTTTCAAGAGAGAAGCCTCTAGTGAAACCTATGGCCCCCGAGTCTATTTTCCATCATATATTTTCAGATCTATAAACCAAAAAAACCAAAAACACCTCGCTGAGTTTTATTTACTTTTATTTTATTTTATATTTTAGAAATCTTTTATATCTATCTCTATCAGATCTCACCTTTGCAAGTGACCATGAAGGGATTGACAACCCCTTTATATCGTTGGGTGCAAGTGTTTGATTGTTTGTGCAGGTGCATAGATTGGAGACTTGCCTGTAGCTCCTACTGGATTGATACCTTGGTTCTTAACTGAGGGAAATAATTATCTCTAATTTGCTGCATCACCCTTTCCTCTTCAAGGGAAAAACCAACGCAAGCTCAAGAAGTAGCAGGAAGAATTTCTGGCACCGTTGCCGGGGAGGTTCTACGTCAAGCCTACCAAGTACCCATCATAACCTCTCATCTCTTGCATTACATTATTCTCCATTTGCCTCTCCTTTTACTCTCCCCCACTTCTGAAATGATTTTCAAAAAAATACAAAAACATTTGCCTTTTTAATTGCCTGCTTTCCGTTTGCCTTAATGTCTTACTTGGTTTGTTTGTTTGGCATAATTGTGTGTATATTGCAAATAAGAAAAAAAGGTTTATGGATCCTCATCCACTTGCTAATCTTTTTAAAAGATCCAATTATGATGTACCAATTGCTAGTGAGTTGAGTGCACTAGATTATCTTTATGAGGTTTTGCTTGAAATTCGTAAATTTGAAAATTGTGATGAAGTGTTAAAAGAAGAAATTTATAACGTGATTAACGATAGCCCCGTGAATGAAAAGCATGGTTGCAATGATGTTATTATAAATTCTATTAATGTCAATTGTGATAATACCATGCAAAACCCTAAGCTTGGGGATGCTAGTTTTGCTATGTCCACTACTTATTGCAATGATCATGATTGGGGTGATGATGTTTCTTATGATTTTGAGAGTTTATTTAAGCCTCGTGATGAATATGACATTGATAAGAATGTTGCAATAATACTGAAAGAGGGTTTGGAAGAGTGTCAACTTTAGATCCCACATATTTGGATAATGTTCAAACTTATGATTTTTTTGATAAAAGTTGGTTTGGAAAGGTCATGACTTTATTTGATGATAACCCCACTATTTTGGAAGCGTGTCAACTTTGCATGCACGTGGAACATTTAGAGAATATGTTATGTGATAGCTATATTGTTGAATTTAAATGTTATCCCACATGCAATTATAAAGAGAGAGGAAAATATGGTTGTAGAAATCTTCATCTTACTAAATTACCTCTCTTGATGCTTAAATTGTCAAAGTTTTATTGTTCTTCCTTGCATATGCTAGTTTTTGCTTCCCTTGATAATTTGTTTGATTATAAAATGCCTATGCATAGGAAGTATGTTAGACTTAGATGTGTTTGTCAGATGTTTTATGATGCTCTCTTTGTGCTTAAATTCTTCTCTTTTATGTGAGCATCATTGAAATTATCAATGTCTAGCTAAAAGGCTTTAAAGAAAAGCGCTTGCTAGGAGGCAACCCAATTTTATTTTTGTTATTGCTTTTTTGTTCCTATTTTTGAATAAATATATCATCTAGCCTCTGGTTATATGTGTTTTCATGTTTTAGTTTAGTGTTTGAGCCAAGTAAGACCTTTGGGATAGTTTGGAAGATTGTTGATTTATCTTGCTGAAAAACAGAAACTTTTGCGCCAAGTAAAATAATTTTCAAAAATCACAAAATCGTGATTTTGATATGAACTTTTTACAAAATATTGACATACAAATTATTCAGATTGTCCTAATTTGTCAGAATTTTTGGAGTTACAGAAGTATATGAAGTTTCCTGATTACTACACACTGCTCTGTTTTAATCAGATTCTGTTTTCTATGTGTTGTTTGCTTATTTTGATGAATCTATGGGTAGTATCGGGGGGTATGAACCATGGAGATGTTGGAATACAGTATATTTTACACTAATATAAATAAATAATGAGTTCACAACAATACCAAAAAGTGGTGATTTATTTTCTTATACTAACGGATCTCATGAGTTTTCTGTTGAGTTTTGTGTTGTGAAGTTTTCAAGTTTTGGGTAAGGATTTGATGGACTATGGAATAAGGAGTGGCAAGAGCCTAAGCTTTGGGATGCCAAGGCACCCCAAGGTAATATTCAAGGACAACCAAGTATCTAAGCTTGGGGATGCCCCGGATGGCATCCCCTCTTTCCTCTTCAATCCATCGGTAAATTTACTTGAGGCTATATTTTTAGTCACCACATGATATGTGTTTTGCTTGGAACGTCTTGTATGATATGAATTGTGAATTTATTAGAATACTCTGTGTGCTTCACTTATATCTTTTCAGTTGGGCAGTTTTTGCTCAAGCGCTTCACTTATATCTTTTTAGAGCACGACGGTGGATTTTTTATAGAAATTTATGAACTCTCATGCTTCACTTATGTTATTTTGAGTCTCTTAAACAGCATGGTAATTTTCTTAGGTTGTGAATTTAGTCCTAATATGGTAGGCATCGAAAGGAGATATAATAAGAACTTTCATAAAGAGCATTGAATATATGAAAAGTTTGATTCCTTGCATTAGTTTTGAGATATGAAGATGGTGATATTAGAGTCATGCTAGTAGTAAATCATGGAGTCAAAGAAATAATTGTGGTAAGGTTTGTGATTCCCGTAGCATGCATGTATTGTCTTCTAGTTATGTGATGAAGTTGGAGCACAATTTATTCTTGATTGTCTCCCTTTGTGTGAAAGTCGGGAGCGCACGATGGTTAACTCCTACCAACCTCTCCCCTAGGAGCATGCGTAGTAGTATTTTGCTTCGAGGGCTAACATTTTTTTTTGCAATAAGTATGTGAGTTCTTTATGACTAATGTTGAGTCCATGGATTATATGCACTCTCACCCTTCCACCTTTGCTAGCCACTCTAGTACCGTGCAACTTTTGCCGGTGTAATAAACCCACCTTATACCCTTCCTAAAAATGGCCACCATACCTACCTATTATGGCATTTCCATAACCATTCCGAGATATATGGACATGCAACTTCCACTGCTCTGTTTATTATGACACATACCATATTGTCATATTGCTTTGCATGATCATGAAGTTTGCATAGTATTTGTGGCTTGGGCACCATTCGTATTTTTTATACATGTCACTCTTGATCATTGCACATCCCGGTACACCGCCGGAGGCATTCATATAGAGTCATATCTTTGTTCTAGTATCGAATTGTAATTCTTGAGTTGTAAGTAAATAAAAGTGTGATGATCATCATTATTAGAGCATTGTCCCATATGAGGTTATAAATAAAAGAGTCCAAAGAGCCAAAATAAAAGAGGCCAAAGTGCCCAAAATAAATAAATAAAGAAAAAGAAAAAAAGAGGCCAAAGAGCCCAAAATAAAAAAAATGAGAGAAAAAGAGAGAAGGGACAATGTTACTATCCTTTTCCATGCTTGTGCTTCAAAATAGCACCATGTTCTTCATGATAGAGAGTCTCCTATTTTGTCACTTTCATATATTACTAGTGGGAATTTTTCGTTATAGAACTTGGCTTGTATATTCCAACGATGGGTTTCCTCAAAGGCCCTAGGTCTTCATGGGAAAGCAAGTTGATGCATGATAACCCAGAAGTATAGGGGATCAATTGTAGCCTCTTTCGATAAGTAAGAGTGTCGAACCCAACAAGGAGCTAAAGGTAGAACAAATATTCCCTCAAGTTCTATCGACCACCGATACAACTCTACGCACGCTTGACTTTCGCTTTACCTAGAACAAGTATGGAACTAGAAGTATGCAGGTGTGATAGGATAAGTTTGCAAGATAATAAAAAGCACGTAAATAAAAAGTAGGGGTTATTTAGATGAAGACACAACTAAGTTAGTTTTAGTATAGAACTTTTTGTCATGAGAAAGTTATTTCTCCCTAGGCAATTGATAACTAGACCAGTAATCACTATTGCAATTTTATTTGAGGGAGAGGCATAAGCTAGCATACTTTCTCTTCTTGGATCATATGCACTGATTGGAACTCTAGCAAGCATCCGCAACTACTAAAGATCATTAAGGTAAAACCCAACCATAGCATTAAAGCATCAAGTCCTCTTTATCCCATACGCATCAACCCCCTTACTCGGGTTTATGCTTCTGTCACTCAAGCAACCAACTATAAGCGAATCATGAACATATTGAAACACCCTACATCGGGAATCCCTCACGCTTGTGCAACATGGAGAGCACCATAGGACAACACCAATAATAAAACATGCAACGCAAACTGTCGGTGTCAAAACCGGCGGATCTCGGGTAGGGGGTCCCGAACTGTGTGTCTAGGCGGATGGTAACAGGAGACAAGGGACACGATGTTTTTACCCAGGTTCGGGCCCTCTCGATGGAGGTAAAACCCTACTCCTGCTTGATTAATATTTATGATATGGGTAGTACAAGAGTCGATCTACCACAAGATCAGAGAGGCTAAACCCTAGAAGCTATCCTATGGTATGATTGTTGTTCGTCCTACGGACTAAAACTCTCCGGTTTATATAGACACCGGAGAGGGCTAGGGTTACACAGAGTCGGTTACAATGGGAGGAGATCTACATATCGTATTGCTAAGCTTGCCTTCCACGCCAAGGAAAGTCCTATCCGGACACGGGACGAAGTCTTCAATCTTGTATCTTCATAGTCCGGGAGTCCGGCCAAAGGTCATAGTCCGGCCATCCGGACACCCCCTAATCCAGGACTCCCATAGTAGCCCCCAAACCAGGCTTCAATGACGATGAGTCCGGCGCGCAAATTTGTCTTCGGCATTGCAAGGCGGGTTCTGATCCAAATTCCATGTACCTGTCGAATAGTGTCCGGCTTCTAGTGCATGCTGCACTCCTTGGCTTCTGTGCCCAATAATGACCATCTTCCACATGTCAAACGAATGCGAAAAGCCAGGGAGTTTTTTCATTTACCCCCCTAGCTGCGTAAATGAGCCGCCCATAAAAGAGACGGGGATTTAGATCCAATTCACACCATCTTCCGTCCGCGAGCATTCATCGGAGTGCTTTCGACAGAGATCCATTCCATCATGGCCGGTCGACGCAGCCCCTCCTCTCGCCCCTCTAGCCCTCGGCCCGGAGATTGGGAGCAGTGTTCCATCCCGCATAGCGAGCTAGTAGTGCTCCAATCCAAGGGGCTCCTCCCCCCATCATATATGGTCCCAGTTCGAGTTGGGCTTGCTACCTATAGTGGCGGAGAGCGTCCCCAATCCCTCCAAAGGAGAGCGGGTATGCCTAGTCCCTTATTTAATAAGAGGGCTCGGATTTCCAATTCATCCGTTTCTCCGGGGGCTACTGGAGTTTTACGGCCTCCAGCTACACAACCTCACGCCTGCCTCCATACTGCATATTGCGGGCTTCGTGGCCCTCTGCGAGCTGTTTTTGGGCATCGAGGCCCATTTCGCGCTGTGGAAGAAGCTGTTCTGCCTCGTGCCCCGCTCTCAGGAGGGGTCGATTTATCAAGTGGGCAGAGCCGAACTATGGCGCATCGCCGGGAACGGATATCTATGCGGAACCCCAAAGAAGGCGTCCGAGGACTGGCCTTCAGAATGGTTTTATATAGACGACGTCCCCCTGCCGGACCCTGTACGGATCGGCCTCCCTGAGTTCAATAATGCTCCTTTGAAGAAACGCCTGAGCTGGCGCCCACGGAGCCCTCAGAGGGAAACTGACAGGGACGTCCTTTACCTGATGAGCCGGGTAAGGCTGTTGGCTCATTCCGGACTGACCATGATCGAGGTCATGGCCACATGCATTATGCGGGGGTGCATACGCTTTAGTACAGAGGCCACCCCATGTGGGATTTCAACGGGGAGGACGATGCCACCCGGTGCGGTCGCAAGGGGCCGGATTCGGCTGCCACTCTAACGAAGATCTTATCCGCTTTGTACAAGGGAGAGGAAGAGGAATTCCTCCGTATCAACCCACGGGGCGGATTCTCTATGTACAATCCTCCAAGCTGGGTGAGCGAACACTTTCACTTGCCTTCCCGTTTTCAAATTCCCATAATTGAGTACTTAGTCCAGCAATTTTAACGCAGGAGCTGCGCCAGACTGTGAAGGAGATAAACAACCCTCCTCCACAACCCGAGGACCCGGAACGGTCCCTCGACCCGGACTCCCAAGAGGACCTGGACTTATGTGTGGAGCTAATTGATGGGGTGTTTCATCAATTGAGTAAGGACAACACCTTAGTGGCCATTTCGGCCGATTATCCCGGACTACTTCCAGCCTCAAAGGTAACCGAGACCGAAGTCCCAGTACTTTCAAGAGGATCCATCCATGCTTATTTTGATTGCCGTAAACCAATAGTGTTTCTTTTTGCAGGGGAAATCCTTGAGGCGGAGGGTCGAGCCCGCGGTGGGTAGCCAACAAGGGCCATTGAAGCCAGGCAGGCTGAAAAGAAGTGTGGACCGGATCGAGACGCCAGCGCAACGGTACGGCGTGCGACTTTAATGCCCAAGCTTTATGCCTCCAAGGCATACTAACGTTTATGCCTTCTTTAGGAAGAAGAGCGCCCGCCGGACTATATCCACCGACCAGGCTTCAAGGCCGGGTCCGGAAGCGGAGGAAAACTTGGGGCGCGCACCAGACGCTCCTCCGACAGAGGACATGGACGGGTTATCTGCCACCAATTCAGAGCTGGAGAGTGCCATGAACCACAGGCGTCGCCGGACTGTTCTTTGTGACACATGTTTTTCCCAAGAGGCGTTGGACGCCTTTAATATGGGAGATGCGTACCTCCGTGCCGCTCAAAATGGTCTAGCCAGAGCCACAGAGCAGTATGTAAAAGACATATGGGTGAGTAGATCTGATGGTTATATATGTCAGTAGCCCCCGAGACTTGAAATGGTTAAAATAACTGATTTAAGGATCATTTGTTATGCAGGATCTTACAAAGAAGAATACGCAATTGTCCCAGGAGCTGGAAGAGTGCAAGGCCCAACTCGAGGCCGCACTAGCCGCTACAGAGAATGCCAAGGGGACCCCCTTAGGTAATATATGCTTCGAGAGATAAATATGTTGTGAAGTGCGGCATGTGTGCAATTCTGACAATAACAGTGCAGATGGGGCCGGAGTGGATCCGGACAAGCAACAACTCTTGCGCCAGTTAAAGGCCGGCGAGAGCGTGCTTACGAGGGCTAGGCAAGAGAAGAACAAGCTTCAAGATGCCAATACCCAGCTGGGCGAGGAACTAAAGGATGTTCGTGCTCAGCTGCCGGATTCTGTGAAGGAGAATCGGCGACTTCGACGCGGCATTTTTAGTAAGTGCTTGAACGAGTCTTCGAAAAAGAGCTCGGCGAGGAAGTTAATTGACAGAGTTATGTCTGTAGATATGCTGACAGGTCGGCCTGCGGAGGAAATGCCCGGTTCTATGGGTGACCTTCTTCCCGAGCTATCGCAACTACAAGAACGAGTGCGGCAGGCGATGCAAGGCGCCGTCCAGGCTTTGTGGCCATCCCTCTCCATGCCCGAAGGCCTTGGAGAGCTTGCAGAGAAGCTAGGGAGGCCTGGGGCATGGTGAAGACGCGGTACACGAAGGCTGACCCAAACCACATGGCCGAGGTCGGCCCTGTGGGGCCCGACGGGAAGGATATCGCTGTCAGTTTAGTGTACGACCAGGTAGAGCTGGCCGCCAAGTATTCCCAATAGGACTGTAAATTAAACTGCCTGTTGGATGGTATTGAAGAAGAATATACCCAATCAAATTGACTATGTAATTTAAAATGACATGTAAAATGCCTTCTAGCCGGATTGTAGATCGTTTGTCATTGCGTACCTTTTCGCTTCAACCTCTGGACCTGATAGTCTGGAGTGTGTCCGAATACCCTCTCGGTTATGTAAGAACCGGGGCATGCATGGAGACCAGGCGTAGGGGTCATAAGTGCTTTAGCAGACAAGTGCCCAACTAGTTATGTTATATTACATGGTTAGTAAGAAACATCTTCCAGGGAGAATAGTTCCGTTAGGGGTTCCTTTCCCTGGGAGGCATGCCCTAAAGTGCATGTCCGAACTGCGAAAAAAGCAGAAAAGCATCTGGGGGCAGATAAATAAACAAGTGAAAAATCATCTTTTAGTTCACCGACCGAATATTCCCTTAAGAATGCTAGCTTTCGGCTTCACCCAGTCTGAGGTACACATCCGGCTGACCCGGTAGTAACAGTCGCAGAGGTGCTCCCTTTAGCACCTAGCCGAACAAATGGGAATGTAGGGGTAAGCACAGGAGCCAGGCAACCCAGCTTGGCCAAAACTTAAGTCATATCGATGCATATAATGGTGCATAAAAGGTTCATGTAGAAGTGTCACACATGTTTTGGGCATGAGGCCCGTGTATATAAGCTTCTGATAAAGAAGCCCCCAGGTATAGTGAGCGCGGGTGGCGCGTCAATTATGTGCGAACAACGTGCAAGCAAGCCCTTAAAGGCTTGGAAGAAAAAGGAAGGGAGAAGGAGAGAAATATAAGGCAGCTAATTTGTAAAAAAAAGGGGACAGAGGAAGGAGACGAACAAAGAGTCCGGTGCTAGGCGTAGAATCTTCGTAGGCGTGCTGCGTTCCATGGGTTCGGCTCGAGTCGGTTATCCGATGCGTTTCGCAGACGGTACGCTCCACCAGTCAGGACTTGGTCGATTATGAAGGGACCCTCCCATTTGGGCTTGAGTTTGTCCTTTTTCTTGTCCGGGAGGCGTAGAACTAGTTCGCCAACATTGTAAGTTTTGGCCCGTACCTCTCTGCTTTGATATCTTCGAGCCTGCTGTTGATAGAATGTGGAATGGGCTTTTGCCACGTCGCGCTCCTCCTCCAATGTGTCCAAGCTGTCCTGCCGATCGAGCTTGGCTTCTCTTTCTTCGTACATGCGCACGCGAGGTGAGTCATGAATTATGTCACAGGGCAGGACTGCCTCTGCGCCGTATACCATAAAAAATGGTGTGAATCCGGTAGTGCGATTTGGCGTGGTCCGCAGCCCCCAGAGTACGGAGTCGAGCTCCTCTACCCAGTGCGTGTTAGATTCCTTGAGGGATCGCACTAATCTGGGTTTGATGCCGCTCATGATTAGACCATTGGCTCGCTCGACTTGACCGTTAGTTTGTGGGTGATAGACTGAGGCGTAATCGAGCTTAATGCCCATGTTTTTGCACCAGAGTTTCACCTCATCGGCCGTAAAGTTTGTGCCGTTGTCAGTAATGATGCTGTGGGGGACGCTGTAACGATGTACAACCCCGGATATGAAGCCTATCACCGGTCCGGATTCGGCCGTCTTAACAGGCTTGGCCTCTATCCATTTAGTGAATTTGTCCACCATGACTAGTAGATATTTTTGCTTGTGGGTTCCTCCTTTAAGGGGTCCAACCATGTCAAGCCCCCAGACTGCAAAAGGCCAGGTAATGGGTATATTTGGAGGGCGGTAGGCGGCATGTGGCTTTGATTAGCAAATAATTGGCAACCGACGCATCGCTGGACTAAGTCCTGAGCGTCTTCCCGGGCCGTTGGCCAATAAAATCCGGTACGGAAGGCCTTGCTCACAAGGGCTCGGGATGCGGCGTGGTGCCCGCCGAGTCCGGCGTGAATTTAAGCCAGAAGGTTCCGCCCTTCCTCTTCGGAGATACATCTTTGAAGAACTCCGGTGGTGCTTTTCTTATAAAGCTCTCCTTCGTGGACTTTATAGGCTTTAGATCGCCGCACTATGCAGCGTGCCTCATTTTGGTCCTCGGGAAGTTCTTGCCTAGTTAAGTAGGCTAAGAATGGTTCTGTCCACGGGGCAATTACTGCCATTATTACGTGGGCTGAGGGTGTGACTTCGGGAAGCCTTCCGTTGTGTCAGAGTGTTCGGGGTCAGGTAATGCGGCCAGGTCCGGATTGTTATGTCCGGGTTCCCCTTCCCACTGTACAGATGGATTGAATAGCCTTTCCAGGAAAATGTTGGGGGGGGGGGACTGCATCGTGCTTTGCGCCGATGTGTGCCAAGACGTCTGCTGCCTGATTGTTTTCCCGGGCTATATGGTGAAATTCTAGTCCTTCGAACCGAGTTGACATATTTAGGACGGCGTTGCGATAAGCTGCCATTTTCGGATCTTTGGCGTCGAAGTCTCCGTTTATTTGGGATATTGCGAGGTTCGAATCCCCACGCACCTCTAGGCGTTGAATGCCCATGGAGACTGCCATCCGGAGGCCATGTAGAAGGGCCTTGTATTCGACTGCATTGTTGGAGTCCGTATACATGATCTGGAGTACATATTGCACTGTATCTCCTGTTGGGGACGTCAAGACGATGCCAACCCCCAGACCCGCCAGCATTTTGGAGCCGTCAAAGTGCATGGTCTAGTTGGAATATGTGCCGTACTCTTTAGGGAGTTCGGCCTCAGTCCATTCAGCGACAAAGTCGGCCAAGGCTTGCGACTTGATGGCTCTCCGTGGCTTATATGTTATGTCGAACGGACGGAGCTCAATGGCCCATTTGGCAATCCGGCCCATTGCGTCGCGGTTGTTTATGATATCGTTAAGAGGTACTTCGGAGGCTACTGTTATCGAACACTCTTGAAAGTAGTGTCGTAGCTTCCGGGATGCCATGAACACTGCATATGCTATCTTTTGGTAATGCGGGTACCAGGATTTGCATGGAGTGAGGACAGTGGACACGTAGTAGACTGGTTTCTGGACAGGGAATTTGTGTCTGTCCGTCTCTCGTTCGACGACGAGGACTGCGCTTACAACTTGGTGAGTTGTCGCGATGTATAACAACATTGGTTCGCCGATGTTAGGCGCGGCCAGGACCGGGTTTGTTGCTAGTATGGATTTTATTTCTTCGAGTCCGGCCATGGCGGCATCCGTCCACTCGAAGTGTTCAGTGCGCCGGAGGAGGCGGTAAAGGGGTAATGCCTTTTCCCCCAAGCGGGAGATGAAGCGGCTTAAAGCCGCCATGCATCCAGTCAATTTTTGTATTTGCTTGAGATCTTTTGGAATATCCAATTGTGACAGAGCTTGGATCTTGGCTGGGTTTGCTTCAATTCCTCTATCGGATACGATGAAGCCCAAGAGCTTTCCGGCTGGTACGCCGAAAACGCATTTTTCTAGGTTAAGCCTAATGTCATATGTTCAGAGGTTATCGAACGTGAGCCTCAAGTCGTCTATTAGAGTTTCGACATGCTTGGTTTTGACGACCACGTCATCGACGTATGCTTCAACCGTTTTGCCGATCTGGTTGGCTAGACATGTCTGAATCATGCGCTGATATGTTGCGCCGGCGTTTTTGAGCCCGAAGGGCATTGTGTTGAAGTAGAACGGGCCGTATGGGGTGATGAATGCTGTTGCGGCTTGGTCTGATTCTGCCATCTTGATTTGGTGGTAGCCAGAGTATGCGTCGAGGAAACACAATGAATCGTGTCCTGCGGTGGCGTCGATGATTTGATCAATGCGGGGAGGGGGAAGGGATCCTTTGTGCAGGCCTTATTTAGGTCTTTGAAATCGACGCATAGGCGCCAGGATTTGTCCTTCTTTGGAACCATCACTAGGTTTGCTAGCCAGTCCGGATGTTTGATATCTCTGATGAATCCGGCTTCCAGTAGTTTGGCTAGCTCCTCTCCCATGGATTGTCTCTTAGGTTCGGAGAAACGCCGAAGAGCCTGCTTAACAGGCTTGAATACTTTTAGGATGCTCAGGCTATGCTCGGCCAGACTGCGTGGGATTCCTGGCATGTCTGAAGGGTGCCAGGCAAAAATGTCCCAATTTTCGCGTAGGAATTCTCTTAGTGCGGCGTCTACATCAGGTTTTAGTTGTGCCCCGATGGAGGCCGTTTTTGTAGTGTCCGTTGGATGGACATGGAACATGACTATTTCGTCTGCCGGCTTGAAGGAGGTGGACTTGGTTCTTTTGTCGAGTATCACGTCGTCCCTGTCCACCGTGGAGCACAACGCAGTTAGTTCCTCGGCCGCTAGGGCTTCGGATAATGCCTCGAGGGCCAGTGCGGCTGTCTTGTTTTCGGCGCGGAGCGCTGTGTCCGGATCACTAGCAAGAGTGATGATTCCATTGGGTCCGGGCATTTTGAGCTTCATGTACCCGTAATGGGGTATAGCTTGAAAAATTGTGAATGCTTCTCGCCCTAACAGAGTGTGGTATCTGCTGCTGAACGGGGCCACTTGAAATGTGACCTCCTCGGATCTGTAATTATCCGGCGTGCCGAACACCACATCCAGTGTGATTTTTCCTGTATAGCATGCTTCCCAACTGGGGTTTATTCCTCTAAAGGTTGTGTTGCTTCGCTCAATGCGGCTCCAGTCTATTTCCATTTTTCGTAGGGTTTCCTCATAGATGAGGTTCAATCCGCTGCCACCGTCCATGAGTACCTTGGTAAGTCGAAAGCCGTCCACTATCGGACTGAGGACCAGTGCGGCTGGTGCTCGGGCTGTCCAGAATTTAGGTTCGTCACCGGCATTAAAGGTAATAGCCGTGTCACTCCATGGGTTTATTGTCGCTACCTGGTAGACTTTGGTAAGGCTGCGGAGCGTTCGTTTCCTCGCGTTGTTTGATGTGAAAGTCTCGAAGACTGTTGACACCGTACTGGCGTTCCAAGGGTGGTGCTCTGCGGATTCTAGAGTTAGAAGCTCCTCGCCACTTCTGGCCACCTGCCGGAGTATCCAACATGCTCTAAGGCTATGAGTTGGTGTGGCGCCCTCTGTACTATGAATTTTACAGGGTCCATTGAGCCATCCCTCCAGTACGGTTCCATACCCTATAGAGGGTTTTTGTTTTTTGTTGTTTGGCCCAGGTGCCTGGCGATAATGCGCCCTTTTGTTTCGGACTGGGATTGTATTCAGGGTCAGATTGTCCCAGAATTTTGTTTCGGTTTTCTGAATGCTTTCTGCCGCGTAGTACTTTCGTACTATGGAAGCCAAGTCGGCGAAGCGTGTAATTTCACGATGACTTATGTTGTTGAGGATTCCGATGTCCGTGCAGTTGTTGCAGAAGAATGAAATTGCATCCCCCTCGTGACAGTCCCTTATCCTGTTCATAACCAGGAGGAATCTGTCCCAGTAATGGTGTACTGTTTCTCTGGGCTCTTGCCGAATTTGGGATAGATCCCTTATATTTGGGTGGGCAGGTGGATCTAAGACTCAGGATCCAAGCTCCAACGCCGGACTATATCCAAGATGTCATAGATCATCTTGGTCCAAAAAAGTTAAAGGAGTTTAGCCGAGCTTAATGCCAGAAAGGCCCTCTAAGGAGCCAACCACTTGCTTCCAAGCTATATGCCGAACTGCTTCCGAGGTGGTTAAGCACCTCGGTCATGGGCTGAGTTTATTGATGCAATTTATTCTCTGACGGGATATATAGCCAGTAGCCCTCAAGGTGTGTATTGGTCTAAAACCCGAGATGCACCCGAAGGATGACATAAGACCGCTGATCCCAGTAACCGCTGAGACTCAGGTTGATTTGCAAAATCGGCCTGAGGATCAAGTCCTAGCTCGGCAGAATACTTCGGGACACAAAAAGCGGCGTGCTCAGTCCTCGAGACTCAGGTTGGGTGCGGCCGACCAACCTGAGGATCAAAATCTCCTCGGAAACTGTATTGCACTTAAAATTTTCTGCATAGAACAGACAATGCAGTAGCCCCCGAGACACTGGTCGGGTGGCAACACCAGATCAGGGGATCGATGTGCCCCTTTAATATTTGTAAGTAATAAGCCCAAAGCCCAGTAGCCCCCGAGCCTTGATGCGGGCACGGGTGGCCTAATTAAGGATCGATATCCATAGTAAAATCACAAATTATGTGTAATGAATCTATGTATCTGTCATATCCCTAGTTCTGGTATGCTCTGAGCTAGCTAGTCATGTGTTGCATCATGTTTATTTCCTCTTAAACTTGAAATGAGGAAAGTGAAAGCCTCAGAAATCAATTTAAAAGAGGGGCAAGAACCCTTAAAATTGCATTCATTGTTTCCAACATGCCTTCATAAATGTTTGATAATTTTGGCAAGGCTTTGAAGACCAAACCAAAAATAGTGAACATTTATGTGGAATATTTTGGGCACTGAATTTAAATCATTATTGTATTTGAATCTGGAATTATATTCATAATATATGGGATATATTTTCAGATAACTTTGAAATGTTTTATGTGCTGTTGGAAAAGTCCATCTAGCAACATAAATTATTCAGAGGATATTTGGCACTGTTTTGAATTTGTTTAAATTTGAAAACAGTGGCAAAGAAAAAAAAAAGAAAACAAAATAGAAGAAATAAAACAGAGACAGAAACTTACCTAACCTCACCTCCGGCCCAGCTTCTGTGTAGCCCAACCAGCCCAACACTGTTGGTCCAGCCCACCTCCTCCCCTTGTCTTCTTCCAGCTCGCGCCAGAAGGATTGGGCGCGTGGTCGCCGCGCGTCTGGCCACCTCCTCCCTCCCTGCCTGCCTGGCTACCCTCGACGCGCCCGGACGATGCCACGCACCCCCTGCACCGCTCCCCTCTCCCCGTGCCCCTCTTCCCCCCCTGTTCGCCTCTCCCTCTCGCTCACCCAAACCGCGCCGCCGATGCCGATGAGCTACACCACGGCCACATCCACCCCCTCGCTCCCTCTCCGCATCCCTGAGCTCCGCCCTGACCCCGTGGAGCTACCCACCGACGCACGCGATCAGAGGAGGCCGAAATCGACCGGAGCATCGTCGTCTTTATCTCTGGTGCCCGGAGATTGCCGCCGTCAATTCGCCGGCGCAGAAGCCTCCCCGAGCCCGCCGAGCTTCTCTTCCGACCCCATGTGAGCTCCTGCACCTTCCCTTATGCTCGCCCCCCCTCTGTTTCTCTCCGCTAGCTCGATTCCGCCGGAGCCGAGAGCTCATCGCCGCCGGCCATGATGCCTCCGTCGTTTTAGCCACCACAGCCCGTGCCTGAGTGTGTCAACGCGTTCGGTGCCCTCCCAGGAGCACGCAGATCCCACCAGCTCCTCCTCCCGAGCACCCTAACGCCGAGCCCAAACTAACCCGAGCTCCGGCCGCCGCTGCCGAGCTCGCCGCCGTCAGCCCCGGCCGCCCCGCGACCTTCCGCTGCCTCCGCTGGATGCGCAGGAGCACGAGCTACCTCCTGGTGCTCTCAGCGCACATAGCCGCTTCCCCTAGCGCCACTCCGGTGAGCCACCGCCGCTCTGGGTCGTCGCCGTCGGCTAACCGTAGACGCATCCGACGTGGCCGTCATTAGCGGCTAATGGCGCCACTAATCGAACCCACACCCACTGACACCGGGCCCCACACACTAAACTAACCCCTGGCTATTTTAGTTTAACAAAACTAACTCTCTGTTAGTACAGAGCCAATGACATGTGGGTCCCAGTGTCAGGTTTGACCTGGACCCGGTCTGTTGACCTGCTGAGGTCAGCATGACGCAATGATGACGCAGATAATCATTTTCTAAAATAATTCAGAAATTTCAGAAAATGCCTAAAACTTCAATAAATCATAGAAAATTAACCGTAACTCCAAATTAAATAATTTATATATGAAAAATTATCAGAAAAATTCAAGGAATCCATCTGTACCATTTTCATGCATGTTAGAACAACTTATAGGTGCTGTTTAGCACAAATCAATTAAAGGGCATTTATTTAATCACACATGGAGTTTGAATTTGAATTTTATATTCAAACCAACTCCATTTAAATTGCTGCTAGTTGCATTAGCTCAAAACACATTCATATTGCCATGTCATAGCATGCATCATACTGTGCATTGCATTGATCGTGTTTCTTCTGTGTTTGCTGGTGCTGTTCCCCCTCGGTAGACGTTGTACCGATGATGTGATCGTTGACACTGATGAAGACTCAATGTTATCTTCAGAAGTGCCAGGCAAGCAAAACCCCCTTGTTCATTCTGATAAAATCCCACTCTCTCGCTCCTGCTCTCTTTTACTGCATTAGGACAACATCGATTCATCTGTTACTTGCTGCGGTAGCTGAACCCCTTTATCCTCTGCATGACCTGTCATTCCACAGTAATTAGATGAAACCCACTAGCATGAGTAGGAGTTGTTTGAGCCCTGTTGTGCCTACTCATTCATGTTTGTTTGTCATGCCTGCTACTGCTTAGAGTTGAGTCAGGTCTGATTCATCGGGGATGAATCAGAGGCGTGTGAACATGTCCTACTGTGTGTGAGCTAAGTGTGTGAACACGATTTGGTAAAGGTAGCGGTGAGAGGCCATGTAGGAGTACATGGTGGGTTGTCTCATTGCAGCCGTCCTCAGGAACTGAGTTCTGTGTTTGTGATCCATGATTCAGCTACTACCACGCATTGGGCCCGAAACCAATGGACCCTCTCGGCTTCTTGATCACCCTTGTCCTCTGTCCAGGAGTTGCAAGTAGTTTCTGGTGTTTGTAGTATGCTGGAGGCCGTGCGCAGCGCTGACCATAGGGGTGGGCTGTGATGCGGTAGGCACGTGGCACGGTGTACCGGGCGCCCGTTTGGTGTCTCGGGAACCCTGTTCACATCGTTTGGGGCTGTGAGCGAAACTCCGGCCAGATCTCCTCATGGATGGAACCCGAATAGGCGATAAACCTGGACTAGAGACTTGAGTGTTTAGGCAGGTCGTGGCCGACACCCACGTTGGGCTTCCGCTTGAAGGTTGCCGAGTACATGTCGTGTAAACGGCGGTAAGTGGTGAGAGCGTGTGTGAAGAAGTACACCCCTGCAGGGTTAACATCATCTATTCGAATAGCCGTGTCCGCGGAAAAGGACTTCTGGGTTGCTTATATCAGTTCATAGACAAGTGAAAGTGGATACTCTAAAATACGCAAGATAAGCGTGAGTGCTATGGATGGCGTTCTCGTAGGGAGACAGGAGTAGATCCATAGTGGTGTATTGATATGGTGAATATGTGGACTCGTGTGCGCCACCTCAAAAGAGTCGCTTGCAGTCGTAGTTTAGGATAGCCACCGAGTCAAAGCTGGCTTGCTGCAGTCAAACCCCTCCACCCCCTTGTTGATAATGATGCATATGTAGATAGATCTGATGTAAGTCTTGCTGGGTACATTTGTACTCACGTTTGCCTATTTTATGTTTTGCAGAGAGACTTCGGTCTCACTAGTAGTTTCACGTGGACTTCGACGTTTAGCTTGTTACCTCAGCTACGATCTTGTGCCCTCGGCAGGATCTGATATATAGTCAGGCTTCTCAGCCTTTTTCATTTATAGATGTCTGTACTCAGACATGATAGCTTCCGCTTGTGCTTTGACTTGTATGCTCTGATTGTTGGGTCGTGAGACCCATGTTTGTAATATCTCGCTCCTCGGAGCCTAATGAATAAATTACTTGAGTCGTAGAGTCATGTTGTGATGCCATGTTGTATTTGCACATATCGAGCATATTGTGTGTATGTTATTGAAATGCTTGGTATGTGTGGGATCTGACCATCTAGTTGTTTATCTTTAGTAGCCTCTCTTACCGGGAAATGTCTCCTAGTGTTTCCACTGAGCTATGGTAGCTTGCTACTGCTCCGGAACACTTAGGCTGGCCGGCATGTGTCCTTCTTCGTTCCTGTGTCTGTCCCTTCGGGGAAATGTCACGCTTTGAGTACCGGAGTCCTGTTAGCCCGCTACATCCCGGTTTACCGGAGTCCTGCTAGCCCAGTGCTACAGCCCGGACCCACTTGCTGATGACCGACATGTTCGAAGCTGGGTCATGGATGCCTGTCCCTGTAAGTCTGTGCCACTTTGGGTTTACGACTAGTCATGTCAGCCCGGGCTCCTTATCATATGGATGCTAGCGACACTATCATATACGTGAGCCAAAAGGCGCAAACGGTCCCGGGCAAAGGTAAGGCGACACCCGTGGGGATACCGCGCGTGAGGCCGCAAAGTGATATGAGGTGTTACCGGCTAGATCAATGTGACATCGAGTCGGGGTGCTGACAGCGTTGGTATCAGAGCTTGACTACCTGTAGGATTACCAAGCCAAACTGGTCGAAGTTGAGTCTATAAATTCTTTAGTTATATAAGGGAATTGATTGTGGGATGGAACGTAAGGCTCTTTTACTCCTTATACCTTATGCCTACTGATCTGAGTCATCTTATCTTTCCTACGGGGATTAAGAACTAGGCTATCTCTTCTTTCTATCAGGATCACGTGTTACTAATCAGTGGACTTATAAGATTGTTGGATTTAAGTCTCAGTTCAGTTCCTACTACTTCCGTATGTTAATTGTTGATCTCGAAACCTTGATATTGTGATTCTGAGTGGTTATGCCACCGTTTTTGTGAATGTCTCAAATCTTTTCTGAGCATTTACAGCCGTTATGCTGTCCGAGTCATTCCAGGTTTCTAAATAGTCTGATGCATTTGCAAAATCCTTTCCCTCTGGTTTCGATGTTCCTTTATGCCAGCTCAATCACATTAATTGTTGAGTTGAGGTATTCTATTGCCTTGACATTATGTTGGAGTTACTATTATGACCCTAGGTGTCTCAGGGGATCATCTAGTAGTCTAGCCATGATTTATGTTCCAGTATGATGACTCTGGCCGTCATTATCGAAAGCATCCCGTGATGCCATTTAGTAGTAGGTATTCTATCCCTGGGTTTTGAACCCGAGATTCACCCTACTTGCTTCATGTTGATAGTTTTGCTCGTTCCTTTAGGATATTAGCAACCTTTGCGATAGTCCTTGAAGTCCGTGGTATCTTCTTCTTCCAAATACCATGAACTACTTATGGCAGAAGTTCCTCGTTGAACTGAAATATCACAACAGGATTATTTTTGATGAGTTCTCCATTATATATTGTGGCTCTGCCAGTTCTACCTTTCTGCTTGGGTTATCCGGAAGAAATATGTTGAATTCGTTCGACATGCTAAACCATGCATCCACAACTCAGAAAATCGTATGTTCCTTTGAGTTGTCCCTCTTTAGTTGTCTTCTGACCCCCGTCTATCAATTGATAGTCAAGATTATGTGTGCATTCGTTCATCGATGCCTATTACTCTTGTGGTCCGTCAAGCCATTCCATTCAGAATGACTAGGAGAAACAAACTCCAGTACCTCTTCCATATCCAGGATTGGGTCAAAGAAGTTGTGCTCCGCAGATCAAATGCCAATCCAGCTTTTGCTCTGTTCTACCTTGGAGTATTACCATCTTTTATATCGGGATTGTTATAGGAATTGCACCCCATCCTATGAACTCTTGGTACAGTGATACTTCTTGCCATCATTGTTCATTCCTCGGTTCCTGTGTTATTGTAACCGGAATGTCGACAAGTGAATCATGATGTGTGAAATCAATACTCCAAGCAACTACGTTGCTTGGTAGTTAAATGGACAATAACGTCATCCTTAGCGAGTTGACTATTGAATCATCACCCTAAGGTTGATTGTGCTACCTAGTCCATTTTCCTGGTGCACTCCTCGATTGATGAGATAGGATTTGCTAAGTCCTCGCTCATTTGATCATATCATCTTGCCCTGAAAAGCAAGATTGTTCTCGAGCTTAGTAACATATCGGTGGTTCGTGATTTTCCGAAGATCTTCTCGGAAGTACTACCAGGTTGTCACCTGACCGCCATGTTGAGCTCGTGATCAAGTTGGGTTATTGTAAACCACCCTTTCTCCAAGAATCCGTGTTGGATACCCCTGAGCTAGTTGGTTAAGCTAAACGACAACTTGGAGAGTTGGAAGATAAAAGCTTGCCTGACTTAGTTCGTTCCAAAGGGATATTCTTGTGTAGTGTGTGTTGAAGAAAGATGATATCTTCATCGATTGTTCCTTGTGATCAGTTGCTGGACCTATCGTCTCATCAATCCTTTGATTTGAGTGTGGGCTATCGTCAAATCAAATCAGAACCAACGATGTTCGTAATGTTGTCTTACTCGTGGTTGATCCCTCGAGCATACACCATTATATCTTTTGGGTCTGACCAATGCTATCCCTTGTTCACTTAACTATGAAATTCCTTTTAAAAGGAAACCCAGATGAATTGTTGTTGAGCCCATTGACAACATCCTTATCTCCTCCATGATGTTGTTGAACATTAAGTTAGTGTTGGAAACTTTTGAAAGCATTTTCTTCATGCTAGCTCATGAAGTATTTGTTTGATGAAAGGAGTGACTTCCTCTTATACACGTGCATTTGGTGAAAGTTGCCGCCGTGAATTTGAGAAAGATTGTTTTGTTTCCTTTGGAATCATCCCAAATCGGTCATGCACGTGCGAAGAATTCTGTGGTCTGTTAAACTGATCATCTTCATTCCATATGTATATCCTAGCACACCAAGCCACTGACTGATTTGTTCAAGGAGAAGGAGTATCTTCATAAGAGCTAATCCGGACTTATGAAAGAACTTCGATATCCTCGCTGATGGTTCCCAACCAGAACTCGGTAGTGTTTTATTGTAAGACTACCATGTGATCATGTTTGTCTGAGGCAGCGTGTTCACACATGTGTAGCAGAACCAGCTCATGTTTTGGAGCTTGCTATCGTAGTACATTTCCCGAGAATCTCGCAACGTCATTTCGTCGATTTGTGTTGCAAACTTTCATTTTCTTCCTAGACTCGATGAGTCTGGAATATCCTGACACCAACCAGATCTGAATCTCAGGCAGATATGATGGTTTGGAACATTTCCCAAGAACTATAATATTGGTCCCTCGATAACCGATAAAGTGGATGTCGTGGCCAACACACCCAGCCGGAAGACCTATTATTGTAGTATCTTGTTGAGGAAGTTGGCCACCTCCCCATAAGGATTTCGTAGGATTTACCTCCGTAACTGTTCCTTATGGATTCTATTGCTCCCGAAGTCCGACCTTTACTTGATGTTCTAGTTATCAAACCATATCTATGAATGGGTACACTAGCACATCAAGGAGAACATTAGAAGCGGAGTGCTAAATGTCTCTTGGTCGATCATCCAGATTTTGTTCCTTGGCTCGCTAAGGTGAAATCTGAGAAAGTGTTATCCTCCTTTGCATCTGCATCGTCCATCGCTATTCATCATGGTAGTATGTTGTGTTGTCAGCACCCTTGACACGTATGTTGATAAAACCTTGATGATTGTGGAAATGCTCAAGTTCTTGAGAGCACGCACAAGCGCTACGTGTTATCATCGACTCTAACTAGGATTCCTCTCAGCTCCCTCGGCAATGCTATGATCTTTTCAAACAGCGAATTCACTCTCTATTATTGGGTTCTTCCCCAGTTACCAGAATCATTCCCATCATTTGCATTTTGTTCCCAGCTTGCACCGCCAATGTGCCATTCTACCATGGGTCTCTTCCGTTTCCGGTGATAAGCAAATTCATCCATTACGTTGTCTTCAACAAGGTAATCCACATCATCCAAGTCCGGGTATGCCATTCTACCGACCCCGCCAATCGATTGCTTGTGATTGCCTTAGGCTGGTATAAAGAGTTTCAATGATCTTTGAATCAAAAGTAATTCTTTTTGCCACTTAAGGGGGTATATCTACGAGTCACCATCCCTAAGGTGCCCCGTTGTGCTATCATGGCAACTAAAATCCTCGCTACGTTGACAATCGATTACCACCTTCTTAAGTGTGGAATTGTTGTCCACCTAGTGAACCTTCGTCATCTGTTTCTTTCCACCCCTCTTGATGTGTATCTCGTGTCTCAACCCGAGAGATGGCTCTATGTCTCATTCCGTGAGTTGTTCGGTCTTCTAGAAGATCGATCCTGCTAGAGTTTCCCTTTCCTCTCATTGTCATGTCAATTGGAGTTCTCAGAACAAGAAGACAAGACAAAGATGGTGATCGAAACAACGTTCATTTGAAGTGCAACCTGGATCGTGAAGATTATACTAGTTTGCGTTTCCCCTTCATCTTACCCTACGCTTGAATCTCGAGACGAGATTCTTGTTTAGTGGGGGTGAGTTGTCATATCCCTAGTTCTGGTATGCTCTGAGCTAGCTAGTCATGTGTTGCATCATGTGTGGCAGGTCGTGGCTGACACCCACGTTGGGCTTCCGCTTGAAGGTTGCCGAGTACATGTCGTGTAAACGGCGGTAAGTGGTGAGAGCGTGTGTGAAGAAGTACACCCCTGCAGGGTTAACATCATCTATTCGAATAGCCGTGTCCGCGGAAAAGGACTTCTGGGTTGCTTATATCAGTTCATAGACAAGTGAAAGTGGATACTCTAAAATACGCAAGATAAGCGTGAGTGCTATGGATGGCGTTCTCGTAGGGAGACGGGAGCGGATCCATAGTGGTGTATTGATATGGTGAATATGTGGACTCGTGTGCGCCACCTCAAAAGAGTCGCTTGCAGTCGTAGTTTAGGATAGCCACCGAGTCAAAGCTGGCTTGCTGCAGTCAAACCCCTCCACCCCCTTGTTGATAATGATGCATATGTAGATAGATCTGATGTAAGTCTTGCTGGGTACATTTGTACTCACGTTTGCCTATTTTTATGTTTTGCAGAGAGACTTCGGTCTCACTAGTAGTTTCACGTGGACTTCGACGTTTAGCTTGTTACCTCAGCTACGGTCTTGTGCCCTCGGCAGGATCTGATATATAGTCAGGCTTCTTAGCCTTTTTCATTTATAGATGTCTGTACTCAGACATGATAGCTTCCGCTTGTGCTTTGACTTGTATGCTCTGATTGTTGGGTCGTGAGACCCATGTTTGTAATATCTCGCTCCTCGGAGCCTAATGAATAAATTACTTGAGTCGTAGAGTCATGTTGTGATGCCATGTTGTATTTGCACATATCGAGCATATTGTGTGTATGTTATTGAAATGCTTGGTATGTGTGGGATCTGACCATCTAGTTGTTTATCTTTAGTAGCCTCTCTTACCGGGAAATGTCTCCTAGTGTTTCCACTGAGCCATGGTAGCTTGCTACTGCTCCGGAACACTTAGGCTGGCCGGCATGTGTCCTTCTTCGTTCCTGTGTCTGTCCCTTCGGGGAAATGTCACGCTTTGAGTACCGGAGTCCTGTTAGCCCGCTACAGCCCGGTTTACCGGAGTCCTGCTAGCCCAGTGCTACAGTCCGGACCCACTTGCTGATGACCGACATGTTCGAAGCTGGGTCATGGATGCCTGTCCCTGTAAGTCTGTGCCACTTTGGCTTTACGACTAGTCATGTCAGCCCGGGCTCCTTATCATATGGATGCTAGCGACACTATCATATACGTGAGCCAAAAGGCGCAAACGGTCCCGGGCAAAGGTAAGGCGACACCCGTGGGGATACCGTGCGTGAGGCCGCAAAGTGATATGAGGTGTTACCGGCTAGATCAATGTGACATCGAGTCGGGGTGCTGACAGTATCCAAGTACTTTATGTCATTAATGCCCGGACCCGCATTGTACAAAACTTTGTTGACCGACCATCAGCTTCCACCTCCTCGGCCAATAGCCGAGGAGTGTTTGTCCTACTTTATAAAGCCTTTATGAGGGCGAAGATTTACAACAAACAAGGCAATCTGGCCATACAGTTTTATAAACAAAGGTATGCGGAGAGACATGTTATATTACTGTTTAACAGAAGAAATGTCTTCCAAAGAAAATAGTCCCGCTATCGGTTCCTTTCTTTGGGTTGTCATGCTAAGCATGATCATGAAACCTCAGCTCCAATGTAAGAGCAAAATATCGAGGATTTAGTTTGGGAGGCCAGTTAATAGCCCCCTGTAGTGTTCGGCGACAGTCGAGGTCAAGCCGTAAACACTTTGGCCATTGTTATGAATGGCCCGTCATTTAACGCCGTCATCGGATCGCCGACTAGTTTACACTTATTGTGACAGTCAGTTTTCGGCTTTCTCCACTGAGGTGCTTAACCATGTGAGATGTAAGCACAATCACAGTGGTTCTCCCTTTGCACACCCAGCCGAACAAAGCGGAACATAGGAGGCAAGCGCAGGAGCCGGGCAACCCAACTATTGACCGAAGACACAATTCGAAACCGATGCATATATAGCAATATGCGAGAATGTTTTTTGCAGAATCTCTAAAGGTGTCCGGCGTTGCACTGCGAGACTTGTGCTGAAAACACACAAATAGTTTAAAAGTGCCATGGGCTTGAAAAGCCAAAAAACTTATTCAAAAGGTTAATGTCCGAACTAGATCAAGTGTTCGGTGCCAATCCGAAAATTGGACTTTAGAAAAAAAAGGTGCTTCTGCCGTTCTTTAACATGACACATCCTATCTTAAAACTTCAAGCGGGTCAGCCTACGGCTTCCACCTCCTATCCCGAAGGCGGAGTACTTCTTACTAGGCCAGTTTAGCAGACTAAACTCTAGCGGCTTTGAGAGAGAAATTAGGCTCCCCGGCTAGTGACCGCACACTTGTGTCGAAAAAAAGGAGTGATAAATAATAAAAACTTTGCAATGACTAAGAAGAAAAACACTTATTACAAAACGGCTCAAATAAACATAAGAGCCCCCAAGTGACTTGGGTAAAAGAATGATTGCATGTACCGAAGTACTTATATCATATCTATGTTCAACCGAACTTTAAACGCATCTTAACCGACCGTCGGCTTCTCCCTCTTCAGTCAAGGACCGAAAAGTGTTATGTACTCCATCTGTCGAGAATATCGACGGTGTTTCCAATAACCAGGCAATCAGGTTATAAGGCTGTAACAGACAAAGCGCGCTCAGGGAACTTATGCTATATTACTGCGAAGAGTAAGAAGCATCTTCGAAGAAAATAGTACCCCCACCGATACCTTTCTTCGGTGCTCATTGTTATTATGAGACTTGTGCAATAGATGTTTTGTACTCATGAGTTCTGTTGTGTGCCAACCATGATTGAAAACAATAAGAGCGCTAGCTTTCGGCTTCACCCAGTCTGAGGTCCAGCTCGGTTGACCCGATCATGACAATCGCAGAGGTGCTCCCTTTACTCCCTAGCCGAACAATCGAGAACGTAGGGGTAAGCACAGGAGCCAGACAACCTAGCTTGCAAATTGCTTAAGTCAATATGGTGCATATTGTGGCGTAATACACGAACAAGGAACGAAGCCGTACAAGTATAATCATATGCAAGAGGAAAAAGCTTCATGAAGGAAGCCCCCAAGTAAACGGGGTATTTGAATTTGCGCGTCACAAACAAAGTTTGGACAAGGAAATTTTTACAAGCAACTTTTTTCCAAAAAATTATAATGCTTGGTCGAGCCAAACACAAGTTAAAAAATTTAAAACTTTGAGCATGAAGGCAACTTAGCTGGTTAATGTGTTCGGTATTGATGACGCGGTCCGAGCTTGATGTGGGACAAGGTTCCATCCACCAAGCCGGTCCCGAGGTGGCGGAGCAAAGAGCTCGGCACTCCAAAGTGGTGACATAGCACGGTCAATGCAGGACGGCAGGGTGATGCCGAAGTCCCCGGCATGGGGTAATGAAGTGTTGACGAAGCCCCCCGTCCAGCCGAGGTGACGCCAAAGGATATAGTCCGGCTGGATCATTTTCCTGTGCACAAAAAATAGTGCAAACCGGAGATAATAGTAATAATAATAAAAAAAATCGTTGCATAACAAATAATTTATGCAAAGTGAGTAATAAAAGAAATATGGCCTGGCGCCGAAGTTGATGTCGATGCAGGGCGGCAGCGTGATGCGGTAAAGGCATGGCAAGGCTTGAATTCACAGGTCGGTTCGAGTTCCGGATGCGGCGTTCGCCGGACTATGTACGGAAACTGACCGAACCACCATGCGACCATCGTTAACGCGGCCACCATTTGATAGACCTGTGTACATATGACGGACAAACCAGAGTAATAATTCATTGGGAAAAATGAACCCTAACAAGCAAAAAATACTAGGATTAATAGCACCTGGCTTATTTGTTGTAGCAATCTGAAGAAAGGTGATTCCCAAAATTGAGACTCGATCCGCACACCTATCGCCTGATGGGCGATAAAGCAACGGCATGGCGATGCTGGCAAAGTTTGGCTCGCCGAGGCAAAACCCTCGGTCCAGCTAACGTGACGGAGCTGGTCGGCCAGCGACGCCAAAGTCTTCGGAGTAGGTTGATGAAGAGATGATGAAGCCCCCGGTCCAGCGATGCAGGTCGTGACGTGGTCGATGCCGGCTTGATGAAGTGATCGTGTGGCGATGCAGGTGTGCCCGCTCCGTGTAATCCGTGGGGCGGCGATGTTGGTGACGATTTATCCTTCGCGATCCCGAACTATTGTTCGGCTGGCCGAGATGATGATCCGAAGAAATTGAGCTCGGCTCAACAAAGCGACGACGTGTCTAACGCAGGTCGGCCGCCGTGGAGTGATGTTGTCAGGCTGGTTTGACACCAGCGGGACGGTGAAGTTCGTATTGCAAGAATACTTTTAATACTACTGGGATGTGTCTGAGAATAAAACACAACACCCCATACGAAAACTTCCTTCAAAAAGGATGTCCGAGATCCCGTTCATAAAGAAGATGAATTCGGGTCAGATTCGTTCTCGCGCAGAAAACAGATCCAAAAAGTGATGCACTAATCGGAAGTTACCCGGAGTTTGGACGGTCGGATCGAGCTGAATTTTTGGCAGGTGGTAGATATGGGAATTCCGCAGCAAATCAATGGTTGTATCCTCCAAAGTACATCCGAGCTACATGCTGGATACCACGCCCTAAACTCATCCGGATTCTCGTCCAGATTCAACAGGGCTCCGGTATATCGGAGATTGCCGGAGATTCCTCCATCGGAACTCGACGAAATTTTTGCAGGGTTGTTGTAGACTTAATTCCGCATAATTCCACTGAAGTAATCATTTAAGCGAGGAGGCGGTGGCGGCGGATACTAGTTTGTTGTCCAGAAAAACAACACGGTCGCCTGAGGGCAATGTTGACGTTGAGCCCCCGAGCTCCATGGATGACTCCTCCATGATCTTGACAGAGGTCGGAGTTGGTGTTGATGAAGGCCTTCATCCGAACATGACGATCGAAGGTAGGGCGCAGTCCTCAGTCAAGCCAAGGTGACCAGTCGAGCTGGTGACGAAGAAGCCGACGTCGCAGTTGACCTGCAGCCGAGCCATTGATCCTTTTGTCGATCACATAGCGGAACTCTCAATGAAAGCACCAATGTCGGTGTCAAAACCGGCGGATCTCGGGTAGGGGGTCCCAAGCAGTGTGTCTTAGGATCAATGGTAACAGGAGGCAAGGGACACAATGTTTACCCAGGTTCGGGCCCTCTCGATGGAGGTAAAACCCTACTCCTGCTTGATTAATATTGATGATATGGGTAGTACAAGAGTTGATCTACCACGAGATCAGAGAGGCTAAACCCTAGAAGCTAGCCTATGGTATGATTGTTGTTGTATATGTCTATCGACTAGCCTGGCCCCAGTTTATATAACGCACCAGAGGCCTAGGATAACAAGAGTCCTAGCCGAATACGCCGGTGGGGGAGGAGTCCTTGTCTTGATCGCCAAGTCTTGTGGATTCTTCCTTGTATGCGGCAGCTGTCCGGACTGGCCTACGAGTATACGGCCATGGGGGTCCTCGGCCCAATCCAACTGATCGGGAGACGACGCGTCGAGTACCCCCTAGTCCAGGACACCGTCAGCGGGGGGAATTTTTTTTTGCAAAATACAGAGGCCCTTCCAGTGGGTCCTAGCTATCAGGTGGAGGAATCATTATTTTGCGCACAATAAGGAGGCATATCCCTGTGTGGGCCCCTACTGTCAGCCTCTTATGATGGCTGTTGTTTGTTGACCATGTTGACCTCGCCACACCGAGAGCACAAACCCGGTGGACGAGGGTGAGGCCCAGGAAGAAAACCACCCGGAGTCGGCGAAGCCACCGCAGCGGATGCCCATGCCGAGGGGAGTACGAGCGCTGACTGGTCGGCTACGGGGTGAGGCTGACGTCGCCGAAAAATAACAGGATGTATGGGTGGTTAGAGGGATGGCCTGGCGGCAGCACAGCCAGTCACGAGAGGAGGGAGTCGGCAGTCCCGCCGGCGCTAGTTTGGGCGGCTAGAGCAGGAAGATCAGAGATTGAAGAAGCACGGCGGCCGTTGGATGGACATCCAATGGTCACTGCTATGTGTTGACTAAGTTGACAAAGCCTTGCATATGCGTCAAAAAAAATTTAGGACAGCGTCATCGTCAACCTAGTAGGCCCAGAAGTCAGCCTCCAAATCTGTGGAAAATAGCATACAACCCATTAGCCATTATTTTCAATAACTTACAGCCCATTTGCTAATTCTTAAGGATATTTGAAGCCTATATTCTTTCTATTAGCATTACAGACCATATATTCTGGGCACTGCTAAAAAGTTCAATGAAATTTTGCATATTTCGGTGGGGTCCGAACTCTTTTAATCACGAAATTTCGAGTCACATTAAAAATAATTTTCAAAAAGTTATATCAAAATAAGATTCAAAAAACAATTCTCCGAAAAAAAAATGAATGAAATTTAGAATCTTAACTAGCAAGATGCCCGTTCGTTGCACGGAACATGAAGATGCATTTGTATGAGTAGTTTATCTTGTGGGAGAAAAGATGAAATTTTAATGTAATTGCGAGTTGGCTTTGGTTTTTATAAGAGTAGAGAGTAGAGAAATCCTGAAAAAAATATGATATTTTAATGCAATTGTCGGTTGGCTTTGGTTTAAAAATTTACAGCCCATTTCTTACAACTTATAGCCCATTTTCTAGGGAAGCCCATTTCTTACTACTTACACCCCTCCTCGTCATGAAAGATTTGCAGCCCAGTAGGGCTGAGAAAAGCAAGTAGGCCTCGGTTTTGGTATTCTCCAAAAAAAGAACTGGGCTAGCCAATTTCAGAAAGAAAAAATATATCAACTAGGCTTGTCATGTGCTTAATAAAAGCGTAAGCGTGGGCTAGACGGGCCACAGCCCCCGCACAGCGCGTAGTTGAGCTCCATCTCTGAAACTAAAAAACAACTGGGCGAGCTGATGGGTCCCTGGTGTTATCCGCTCGTTGTGTAGTTTTCTCGTTTATTGACTACATTGACAATGGCGTGGGACCTAGTTGTCAAACAATTAGGAGGAAGTATTTTTTTTGGCTCGTAATAACGAGGCACCTGCTTGCGAAATGCAATGACCCTGGTGGGTCCCTACTGTCAGCCTCTCCACGTACAGTCATCTCCTGATTCCTCTTGGTTATTGACCATGTTGACAACGCCAGACGACGGCGGGCACAGTGAGCAAACCAAGGCGAAGAACGGCGGCGAGGCCTCGGATGGGAACGAACAGCAGCCGTGGAAGATGCGGCAGTGTAGTGGCAGGTGGAGGGGAGTACGAGGGCAACAACATGCAACTCAAGCATATGAATGGTACAATAATCCCAAGGATTAATTGTTCATCAAATTTTTAGACAAAACCCAGATTGAACATGACAGTAACATCTAACCGAACCACTCTTTTTTGCAGTCACAAACAAATGGACCAGTCTGATCCATAAAATCAACATCCTATGCAAAAAAATTATTTCAGGATGACTACAACTTGTTGAAAATAGAAGCTGAGCACGTTTAGAAGCCCATTTGTCCACCTGAAGCTTAGTTTTTTGCTGTTCAACATGTCCATCTGTGAGAAATCTCTTGCGGTAAAAATTAAGCCTCATGGACAATAGTAACCTCGCATTCAACAGGAAGACTGTGACAAAGCTTCTGTTTGCCTAGTTGGATGCATATCGTTCCATCATTATTGTCCTCAAACGAATGTCATGAGAACTGAGAAAATCCTTGTGCTTATTACGCCACCGATTGGTTATATGTTTTTCTCCATGTGGTTCTGCCTAAGTAGACATGAAGATTGAAAACAATTACGGTCTGAAAAAAGAGTATGTCGAAAGAATGATAGTTGAACAATTAATTCTGGTACAATATATACGGGCTTTCAATGTGCATGAAATCATCACCTCTATGTATAAATTCTCCAGAGATCGAAAGCATCGCAGCAAGCCAATAATTATGTCCAGATCAAAACTATACATTCTGATATATATATATATATATATATATATATATATATATATATATATATGATCTTGACAGAATCCAGTAGCATTGATAGGCTATCAATGGACGAACTCTTCATTGAGCATACAACATAATATTAGTACCCAAAGTGTACTCCAAGATGATATAAAACTTATGTGCACAAATGAAAAATGCAGCATATGATTGCAAATGTGTAGATGATAATATATGGTACCTAAAAAAGTGAGGAGCCAAACACCAACTCCTTGTGATTATTAAACGGGCCACGAATTACACCCAAGGTCTCAAGTTTGGGTGCGGAGACGATAGTTATTTGTGAAGGTGTATAACAATTATCAAGGAGCAACCTTTCAAGTGAAGGGGCATCTTTGATGATGAGCTGCTGTCCTTTAAAACAAATTCCAATGCTTTTAAGGTGAGGCCACTTTATTTGGAGACAACTGATACAGATTTCTATTCCCAAAACAATCAGCAAGTGCTCCAGGCCAGGGCAACTAGAGTGGATGATGCTGTGCAGTGAGGCCTCCGACAGACAAACCACCACAAGCGAAAGATTTTTTAGCAGTGGGAGTTGAAGTATTTGTACCAGATCGTCTGGTAGATGGCACCGGGCGAAGGTGGCAGTGTGGAGAGAGGAGGAAAACCACGAGATGGACAACGGTGGTGTGGGCATGAATTCTTGGTGTGTTTGTGGTATGAAACTTTTGTGGTAATGGTACAACTCAAACTGCTGGAGTTTTCCGAATTCAGGGGATGTCAGCCAAGCGTCCACCTTGCCGGGTATGGACAGCAGGTAGCGTGTCGGGATGCAGAGGCATTGAACGGGGCCCTACTGGTGAGAAGAGACAATGGCTCTAAGGAGATCAAATTCAGGAAGGACAGATATCTAACAACAGTGTAGATTGAGGGGCGCGGTGCGCCATAGAGGGCGCCACCGAGTTGAGAGGACTTGTGTGCGGCAGCAATCCTTGAAGGGAAGAAGTGAGATGATCTCCTCAAGGAGGACGTCCAGGAGATCGCTGATGCGGTCCACCGGAGATTCTACCGGTTCCTCTGATCCGGGTGGGGGGGGGGCTCGCCGCTTCTCCCTGCACTACTGGGTGCGGGATCTACAACCGGCATCGCCGCTGGCGGGAGCCTCATCTTCTTGGTGCTGGGGCCAGCCGACTTCATTTTCCTTGTGGGCATCGCGCCGAGCTCACGGGTTTGAGAAGAGTATCCAGAGACGAGCCTAGTGGAAGTGCGAGTGGGGAAGAAGGAGGGCTGGGGATTTCTGTAGGAGTGGAAGAAGAGGAGCAAGCGTTTTCTATACGAGTGATGAATAAGGTGAGCGGTGGTTTTCTGGACTAGTGAGGAAGATTGGGGAGCAGGGGGAATTCGGGGGGGGGGGGAGACGGAAGCAGGAGAGCGAGCTATTCGTGTTTATAAGGCCCGCTGCACTAACTACTCGCTTTTTCCCAAGAACCGCTCTCTTCTTTTGCGTTGATGCATTGGAGCTGGCACATGGACTTGGCTGACTGGCCATGCATGCAGGATGCATGTGCCCGCCAGCCACTGCATGGGCCTGGTTTGTTACTAGGCCTATTTAATAGGGTGGTTATGGAGTAAATTAAGGAGATTTATTTTCTCTGTGTGCATCCACCAAATTAGAGGATGCGGTACTAGATGCAGACGCTCACATTAAACTAAGCTTCAGAAGATACGGTATGCATACTAACATTCAGAAGAACAAAAGTTTAGCATGCCTATGCACCTCAATGATTCACTATACTATAACCAATACAAAGTTGTGAGAAGGTGTGGAAATAAAGAAAATCGGTCGATGCTTCTCTGAGCAAAGGGCCTCCCTGCGCACGCATTAATTTCCTGGGCATGCTTGTTTCTTCTCAATGTTGCAAGCACTTTGAGCATGTTGGCAACTCCACAGCTAGCTAGCTGCCTCATCTTGCAGTTGATGCTGACACATTTGCAGCAAACACATGAGGCAATAGAGATGACTCAACAAGAGTCCATATTGTGTAGTTCCCCTGAAATCATATTCATTGTCGTGAATCTGAAAAGATAGGAAAACAGTAGCTATACTTAAACGGTGTTGCAAAACAGTAGCACATATCAATAGCACGGCATGACAAAACACGATCATCTGGACGAAGGGGATACTGACCTGCCTGAGGAAGATTATATATAATTTCATAAGTCCTTGGTTGATTTCCACCTTTGGCTGCACTGCGTGTTTGCTCCTCCACACATGACAGGATCGTTCCGCACTGCATTCAGCAAGTCAACGTACAAATAAGCTAATTTCATCTTGCGGTGGTCATTGTACCTAGTTACAAATGTAGGAATACCTAGAGCACCATGAGGTTAGCTGACAGCAGGTAGATGCAGCCATATAAATTTTGTGCGGTTCTACCAAAATTGAGGTTTGTATCCGTTCCCGTTATGAGAATTCTTCTTGAAGTTGGTAGAATGTGACGGCTTTTTCTTTGCATCAAGCTTGCCTTTCCCCTGAGATTTGTTCTTGTTGTTTTGGGGCTGGTTGGGCTGGAAGTTCTTCTCGTGTACCATGTGGGCACTAGAAGCTCCCTCAGCGACCCAAGCACGTGTGTCTTTTGCTCTCGCCTTCTCCTCAAAATCAAGAGTGCTAATGAGATCCAAAACAGAAAACTCATGTCTCTTGTTTTTCAAAGAAGTAGCAAAATCGTTCGACGAAGGTGGAAGCTTGGCAATGATGGTCCCAGCAAAAAATTTGTCCGGCAACACACACTTAAAGTACTCAAGTTCCTTAGAGAGTGACTGTATCTCATGAGTCTGGTGAACAACAGAGCGCTCATCAGTCATCTTGTAGTCACAGAATTGCTCCATGACGTACAACTTGTTGCCAATGCCCGAGGGCCCAAACGTGGCCTCGAGTGCAGCCCACATGTCTTTGCCACTGTCAAACGACATATATGAATCCACAATGGAATCGTCAAGAACACTCAGCAGGGTGGCTTTGAAGAGGGTATCCATGTTCTGAAAAGCTTCCTGCTGTGTAGGATTAAGATCGCCCTCAGGCTTACCCTTAGTGGCGTCATAGCAGTACATGATCTGAAACCAATATACTGCTCTTGTGCGCCACCTTTTATATTGCACCCCCTTAAAATTAGGCGGCTACAAAAGCGCAACAAAACCACTCGGAGTAAATTGCCTATAATCAGGTTTTCGGATTGGATTGTTGAATATATGAGCAATTTAGTATGAGATTTAATCCGAATCAGCAGTACATAGATCATGACGACAATTGCAAACATCAAAGTAATGATGCGAACTAAACAAGGAGGACAGAATCACATACTGTACAGCGGGAGCAGAACCGATGTGGTTGATGTTGTCACTCATGTCGTTCATGAAGAGGTTACCGAGGTTGGGGAAGAAGGCTGTCGTTGAGGAAGTCGTCGCTGGCAGCAGTCACATGAGTGTGCTCCCCAAAAACCTGATCGCCCCTCTCCCGTATAGGATGACGAAAGGCGGGGTTCGGAGGACTGCTGTCCCTTCTCGTGGTGCACGACGGAAGGAGGGCTGGAGAAGAATTGCGTGGCGGTGCTAAGATCTGGAACAATGCGAAACCATATGATACAACGGCGGCTAGGGTAGAGCATGTCAGGTCGGTCGTGCGAGTATAATAGTAGGCCTTTGGCCCCCAAACCCCACGTCGAAGTCAATAATAGCCCCACCAAGGTTTGTCTCAAAAAACGGAGTAATTAAGGCGTCCGTTAGTCCCTTTAGTATAAATACTATATCATTAATAATGGCCCCACCTTTTGTCTCACAAAGTATGTTGGAGTACAACCGGCTACACGTTTACAATCCGCTTCTCTTCTCTCTCCTCTTCTCTCTCCTCTTCTCTCTCCTTCAACTAAGCACAAATACTATATTTAAATCCTTATAGCCTACTTATGTCATCTAATTGTAGTACTTGCTCTAAAGTTACTCTCCACTATGTAGTCTGAAATGTCGGGCATGCAGCGGGCGGTGCCCTCGGTCGGCGTGCCGCTTCAACGGCGGAAGCAGTGAGAGGTCGCGTCGCCATGACTTGCCATCAATGTGGAGCGGCGGGCTCAGCTGGCATCGGGCAGGAAGCGCGCGGGAGGGGGGAGGGGGTTTTGTTGGGCCAAGAAGGTGAGAAGCCAACTTGTGGTCGGTCTGGACGGGGAAATATCATGTGCTCCCATACTCTGCATATGACACTAGCCTATGTTACTACTCCCTCCTTTCCAGTTTATAGAGATGTTTAGAGTAACATAGTAATATGTTACAGTATAAGTTACTCCCCACTATGACCAGCCTTGGCCTCTCCCAGTGCTCCACCATGTATAGCTGCTAAGCCTGCCATGTAGGCATAAAATATGATGTGGCACCAATAAACTAAGCACCTATGCATTGAAGACTTGAGTTACTAAGCCATTTAATGCACTTAGCACCTCATCTACGCACATCTAAGCACTTACTAGCACCCCCTTGACCATGGACCTTGATGGTGTACATCACCTTCTGTCTCATAATTTTCCTCCTCCTCATCTGAGTCCTAGAAGATCTCACCCACATCATCATTAACATGCAGCCGCCTTGATAGACAACGTGCGCAGAAGGAGTAGAGGCGACTGTGGACGCGCCACGTCGTGGACACTCCGTACGTGCGTGTTTTGTTGCGTGGTTATCAATATAAACTACTCCCTCCGTTCCTAAATATAAGTCTTTCTAGCCATTTCAAATAGACTACAACATACGGATGTATGTAGGCATATTTTAGAGTGTAGATTCACACATTTTGTTTCGTATGTAGTCCCTTATTGAAATCTCTAAAAGGACTTATATTTGGGAATGGAGGGAGTATAAAACATCTTCAACTTAGCATCCTCATGTACCATTTCTAGTGGTTAGCAAAGAGTGCATGTTCTTTTATTTGTTTATAGGTGGGCAGACAGCAAAAAAACAGGGGAAAACGTGCAAGGTTCCTTGCAGACGCTCCACCGCGAGGTTCCTTGCTCCTTCTCCGTCGTCGGGAATCTATGCTCTTCAACTCTTTTCTGTTACGTGAGCTTTGTTCATCGTTTTCCCAACACGTGAGACATCTAGCATCAAGGTGCACGTGTCATGCAAGAAAATGGAGATAATCAGATAAGCAGTGCGTAAGTGAGTCGTGCACTTTGATGGCACCTACGCAATATTTTTTCTCCTTGATGGTAGGTGAATAGTGCACGTACTCAACGACGGAGCACGGGATGGTAGCAATGACATGGTCAGCCCTTTTTTGGAGAAAGTACGTACTAAATAACTTTGATGTGTCCCGTCAACTCGCAAAATGACGAGAAGCTTGATTATGCCTTCTCCCTCGCCAATGCGTGCGCGGTGGTTCGCAACATGAGGAGAAACTTTTGCTTACAAGCGGTGGACGTGCATCAGTTCATTTGGTGTCAGATTGCCAGAAGTACTACTATAGAACCATCAACTTCCGGAAGAGGCGAAGAGCCAAGCGCAAGGTCACCTACTAACCTTAGGCTAGGCGTAGTGGGAGTAACATAAGTAGGGTTACCCCCTTTTTTTATTCTAGAAACAACAACAAGCGAATATCGAGGTGCTGGTTACGTAGAACAAATTTCCTGGAGTCCGTGCTCAGCCCTCCTCTATCTCTCTTCTCAGCCAGCCAGCGGACGCGCGGAGCCCATTGTCAGTTTGCTCATATGCGGTCCCACATGTCTGAAGGAAATACGCCCTAGAGGCAATAATGAAGTTATTATTTATTTCCTCATATCATGATAAATGTTTAATATTCATGCTATAATTGTATTAACCGGAAACATGATACATGTGTGAATACATAGACAAACTTAATGTCACTAGTATGCCTCTACTTGACTAGCTCATTGATCAAAGATGGTTATGTTTCCTAACTATAGACATGTGTTGTCATTTGATTAATGGGATCATATCATTAGGAGAATGATGTGATTGACTTGACCCATTCCGTTAGCTTAGCACTTGATCGTTTAGTATGTTGTTATTGCTTTCTTCATGACTTATACAAAGTTCCTTTAACTATGAGATTATGCAACTCCCGTTTACCGGAGGAACACTTTGTGTGCTACCAAACGTCACAACATAACTGGGTGATTATAAAGGAGCTCTACAGGTGTCTCCAAAGGTACATGTTGAGTGGGCGTATTTCGAGATTAGGTTTTGTCACTCCGATTGTCGGAGAGGTATCTCTGGGCCCTCTTGGTAATGCACATCACTATCAGCCTTGCAAGTAATGTATCTAATGAGTTAGTTACGGAATGATGCATTACGTAACGAGTAAAGAGACTTGCTGGTAACGAGATTAAACTAGGTATTGGATACCAACGATCGAATCTCGAGCAAGTAACATACCGATGACAAAGGGAACAACGTATGTTGTTATGCGGTTTGACCGAAATATCTTCGTAGAATATGTAGGAGCCAATATGAGCATCCAGGTTCCGCTATTGGTTATTGACCGGAAACTGTTCTAGGTCTACATAGTTCTCGAACCCGTAGGGTCCGCACGCTTAACGTGACGATGATAGTTGTATTATGAGTTTATAGTTTTTGATGTACCGATGGTTGTTCGGAGTCCCAGATGTGATCACGGACATGACAAGGAGTCTCGAAATGGTCAAGACATAAAGATTGATATATTGGAAGCCTATATTTGGATATCGGAATCGTTCCGGGTGAAATCGGGATTTTACCGAAGTACCGGGGGGGTTACCGGAACCCTCCCGGGAGTTAATGGGCCTACATGGGCCCTAAGGGAGAAGAGGAGGGCCGGCCAGGGCAGGCCGCGTGCCCCCTCCCCCCTAGTCCGAATAGGACAAGGAAGGGGGGGCGGCGCCCCCCTTTCCTCTTTCCCCCTTCCTCCTTCCTTCTCCAACAAGGCAAGAGGGGGGAGTCCTACTCCCGGTGGGAGTAGGACTCCTGCGCCGGCCGCACCTCCCCCCTCCCTCGTTTATATACGGGGGCAGGGGGCACCTCATAACACACAAGTTGATCTTCGTGATCGTTCCTTAGCCATGTGTGGTGCCCCCCTCCACCATATTCCACCTCGGTCATATCGTAGCGGTGCTTAGGTAAAGCCCTGCGTCGGTAGAACATCATCACCGTCACCATGCCGTCTTGCTGACGGAACTCTTTCCCGACACCCTGCTGGATCAGAGTCCGGGGATCGTCATCGAGCTGAACGTGTGCTGAACTCGGAGGTGTCGTACGTTCGGTACTTGGATCGGTCGGATCGTGAAGACGTACGACTACATCAACCCCGTTGTTATAACGCTTCCGCTTTTGGTCTACGAGGGTACGTGGACAACACTCCCCCCTCTCGTTGCTATGCATCACCATGATCTTGCGTGTGCGTAGGAATTTTTTTGAAATTACTACGTTCCCCAACAGTGGCATCCGAGCCTAGGTTTTATGCATTGATGTTATATGCACGAGTAGAACACAAGTGAGTTGTGGGCGATACAAGTCATACTGCTTACCAGCATGTCATATTTTGGTTCGGCGGTATTGTTGGATGAAGCGGCCCGGACCGACATTACGCGTACGCGTACGCTTACACGAGACTGGTTCTACCGACGTGCTTTGCACACAGGTGGCTGGCGGGTGTCAGTTTCTCCAACTTTAGTTGAACCGAGTGTAGCTACGCCCGGTCCTTGAGAAGTTTAAAACAGCACTAACTTGACAAACTATCGTTGTGGTTTTGATGCGTAGGTAAGAACGGTTCTTGCTCAGCCCATAGCAGCCACGTAAAACTTGCAACAACAAAGTAGAGGACGTCTAACTTGTTTTTGCAGGGCATGTTGTGATGTGATATGGTCAAGACGTGATGCTATATTTTATTGTATGAGATGATCATGTTTTGTAACCGAGTTATCGGCAATTGGCAGGAGCCATATGGTTGTCGCTTTATTGTATGAAATGCAAGCGCCCTGTAATTGCTTTACTTTATCACTAAGCGGTAGCGATAGTCGTAGAAGCAATAGATGGCGAAACGACAATGATGCTACGATGGAGATCAAGGTGTCGCGTCGGTGATAATGGTGATCATGACGGTGCTTCGGAGATGGAGATCAGAAGCACAAGATGATGATGGCCATATCATATCACTTATATTGATTGCATGTGATGTTTATCCTTTATGCATCTTATCTTGCTTTGATTGACGGTAGCATTTTAAGATGATCTCTCACTAATTATCAAGAAGTGTTCTCCCTGAGTATGCACCGTTGTGAAAGTTCTTCGTGCTGAGACAACACGTGATGATCGGGTGTGATAGGCTCTACGTTCAAATACTACAGGTGCAAAACAGTTGCACACGTGGAATACTCATGTTAAACTTGACGAGCCTAGCATATACATATATGGCCTCGGAACACGGAGACCGAAAGGTTGAACGTGAATCATATAGTAGATATGATCAACATAGTGATGTTAACCATTGAAACTACTCCATCTCACGTGATGATCGGACATGGCTTAGTTGATTTGGATCACGTGATCACCTAGATGACTAGAGAGATGTTTATCTAAGTGGGAGTTCTTTAGTAATATGATTAATTGAACTTAAATTTATCATGAACTTAGTACCTGATAGTATTTTGCATGTCTATGTTTATAGATGGCTCGTGCTATTGTTTCGTTGAATTTTAATGCGTTCCTTGAGAAAGCTAAGTTGAAAGATGATGGTAGCAATTACACAGACTGGGTCCGTAACCTGAGGATTATCCTCATTGCTGCACAGAAGAATTACGTCCTGGAAGCACTGCTGGGTGCCAGGCCTGCTGCGGATGCAATTGACGATGTTAAGAACGTCTGGCAGAGCAAAGCTGATGACTACTCGATAGTCCATTGTGCCATGCTTTACGGCTTGGAACCGGGTCTTCAACGACGTTTTGAACATCATGGAGCATATGAGATGTTCCAGGAGTTGAAGTTAATATTTCAAGCAAATGACCGGATTGAGAGATATGAAGTCTCCAATAAGTTCTATAGCTGTAAGATGGAGGAGAATAGTTCTGTCAGTGAACATATACTCAAAATGTCTGGGTATAATAATCACTTGATTCAACTGGGAGTTAATCTTCCTGATGATATTGTTATTGACAGAATTCTCCAATCACTGCCACCAAGCTACAAGAGCTTCATGATGAACTATAATATGCAAGGGATGGACAAGACTATTCCCGAGATCTTCGCAATGCTAAAGGCTGCGGAGGTAGAAATCAAGAAGGAGCATCAAGTGTTGATGGTCAATAAGACCACTGGTTTCAAGAAAAGGGGAAAAGGGAAGAAGAAGGGGAACTTCAAGAAGAACAGCAAACAAGTTGCTGCTCAATAGAAGAAACCCAAGTCTGGACCTAATCCTGAGACTGAGTGCTTCTACCGTGAGCAGACCGGACACTGGAAGCAGAACTGCCCCAAGTATTTGGTGGATAAGAAGGATGGCAAATTGAACAAAGGTATATGTGATATACATGTTATTGATGTGTACCTTACTAATGCTTGCAGTAGCACCTGGGTATTTGATACTGGTTCTGTTGCTAATATTTGCAACTCAAAACAGGGACTACGGATTAAGCGAAGATTGGCTAAGGACGAGGTGACGATGCGCGTGGGAAATGGTTCCAAAGTTGATGTGATCGCGGTCGGCACGCTACCTCTACATCTACCATCGGGATTAGTTTTAGACCTAAATAATTGTTATTTGGTGCCAGCGTTAAGCATGAACATTATATCTGGATCTTGTTTGATGTGAGACGGTTATTCATTTAAATCAGAGAATAATGGTTGTTCTATTTATATGAGTAATATCTTTTATGGTCATGCACCCTTGAAGAGTGGTCTATTTTTATTGAATCTCCATAGTAGTGATACACATATTCATAATGTTGAAGCCAAAAGATGCAGAGTTGATAATGATAGTGCAGCTTATTTGTGGCACTGCCGTTTAGGTCATATCGGTGTAAAGCGCATGAAGAAACTCCATACTGATGGACTTCTGGAATCACTTGATTATGAATCACTTGGTACTTGCGAACCGTGCCTCATGGGAAAGATGACTAAAACGTTGTTCTCCGGAACTATGGAGCGAGCAACTGATTTATTGGAAATCATACATACTGATGTATGTGGCCTAATGAATATTGAAGCTCGCGTCGGGTATCGTTATTTTCTCACCTTCACAGATGATTTGAGCAGACATGGGTATATCTACTTGATGAAACACAAGTCTGAGACATTTGAAAAGTTCAAAGAATTTCAGAGTGAAGTGGAAAATCATCGTAACAAGAAAATAAAATTTCTACGATCTGATCATGGAGGAGATTATTTGAGTTACGAGTTTGGTTTATATTTGAAACAATGCGGAATAGTTTCGCAACTCATGCCACCCGGAACACCACAACGAAATGGTGTGTCCGAACGTCGTAATCGTACTTTACTCGATATGGTGCGATCTATGATGTCTCTTACTGATTTACCGCTATCATTTTGGGGTTATGCTTTAGACACGGCCGCATTCATGTTAAATAGGGCACCATCAAAATCCGTTGAGACGACGCCTTATGAACTATGGTTTGGCAAGAAACCAAAGTTGTCATTTCTTAAAGTTTGGGGCTGCGATGCTTATGTGAAGAAACTTCAACCAGATAAGCTCGAACCCAAATCGGAGAAATGTGTCTTCATAGGATACCCAAAAAAAGACTATTGGGTACACCTTCTATCACAGATCTTAAGGCAAGATTTTTGTTGCTAAATTTGGATCCTTTCTAGAGAAGGAGTTTCTCTCGAAAGAAGTGAGTGGGAGGAAAGTAGAACTTGATGAGGTAATTGTACCTGCTCCCTTATTGGAAAGTAGTTCATCACAAGAAACCGTTCCTGTGACAACTACACCAATCAATGAGGAAGCTAATGATATTGATCATGAAACTTCAGATCAAGTTACTACCGAACCTTGTAGGTCAACCAGAGTAAGATCCACACCAGAGTGGTACGGTAATCCTATTCTAGAAGTCATGTTACTTGACCATGACGAACCTACGAACTATGAGGAAGCGATGATGAGCCCAGATTCCGCAAAATAGCTTGAGGCCATGAAATTTGAGATGGGATCCATGTATGAGAACAAAGTATGGACTTTGGTTGACTTGCCCGATGATCGGCAAGCCATCGAGAATAAATGGATTTTCAAGAAGAAGAATGACACTGATGGTAATATAACTATCTACAAAGCTCGACTTGTTGCAAAAGGTTTTCGACAAGTTCAAGGGGTTGACTACGATGAGACTTTCTCACCCGTAGCGATGCTTAAGTCTGTCTGAATCATGTTAGCATTTGTCGCATTTTATGATTACGAAATATGGCAAATGGATGTCAAAACTGCGTTCCTGAATGGATTTCTGGAAGAAGAGTTGTATATGATGCAACCAGAAGGTTTTTTCGATCCAAAAGGTGTTAACAAAGTGTGCAAGCTCCAGCGATCCATTTATGGACTGGTGCAAGCATCTCGGAGTTGGAATAAACGCTTTGATAGTGTGATCAAAGCATATGGTTTTATACAGACTTTTGGAGAAGCCTGTATTTACAAGAAAGTGAGTGGGAGCTCTGTAGCATTTCTGATATTGTATGTAGATGACATATTGTTAATTGGAAATGATATAAAATTTCTGGATAGCATAAAGGGATACTTGAATAAAAGTTTTTCAATGAAAGACATCGGTGAAGCTGCTTACATATTGGGCATCAAGATCTATAGAGATAGATCAAGACGCTTAATTGGATTTTCACAAAGCACATACCTTGATAAAGTTTTGAAAAAGTTCAAAATGGATCAGGCAAAGAAAGGGTTCTTGCCTGTATTACAAGGTGTGAAGTTGAGTCAGACTCAATTCCCGACCACAGCAGAAGATAGAGAGAAAATGAAAGATGTTCCCTATGCTTCAGCCATAGGCTCTATCATGTATGCAATGCTGTGTACCAAACCTGATGTATGCTTAGAAATAAGTTTAGCAGGGAGGTAGCAAAGTAATCCAGGAATGGATCACTGGACAGCGGTCAAGAATATCTTGAAATACCTGAAAAGGACTAAGGATATGTTTCTCGTTTATGGAAGTGACAAAGAGCTAGTCGTAAATGGTTACGTCGATGCAAGCTTTGACACTGATCCGGACGATTCTAAGTCGCAAACCGGATACGTGTTTATATTGAACGGTGGAGCTGTTAGTTGGTGCAGTTCTAAACAAAGCGTCGTGGCGGGATCGACATGCGAAGTGGAGTACATAGCTGCTTCGGAAGCAGCAAATGAAGGAGTCTGGATGAAGGAGTTCATTTCCAATCTAGGTGTTATACCTAGTGCATTGGGACCAATGAAGATCTTCTGTGACAATAATGGTGCAATTGCCATGGCAAAGGAATCCAGATTTCACAAGAGGACCAAGCATATCAAAAGACGCTTCAATTTCATCCGGGACCAAGTCCAGGTGGGAGACATAGAGATTTGCAAGATACATATGGATCTGAATGTTGCAGACCCGTTGACTAAGCCTCTTCCACGAGCAAAACATGATCAGCACCAAGACTCCATGGGTGTTAGAATCATTACTGTGTAATCTAGATTATTGACTCTAGTGCAAGTGGGAGACTGACGGAAATATGCCCTAGAGGCAATAATGAAGTTATTATTTATTTTCTCATATCATAAATGTTTATTATTCATGCTATAATTGTATTAACCGGAAACATGATACATGTGTGAATACATAGACAAACTTAATGTCACTAGTATGCCTCTACTTGACTAGCTCATTAATCAAAGATGGTTATGTTTCCTAACCATAGACATGTGTTGTCATTTGATTAAGGGGATCACATCATTAGGAGAATGATGTGATTGACTTGACCCATTCCGTTAGCTTAGCACATGATCGTTTAGTATGTTGCTATTGCTTTCTTCATGACTTATACAAAGTTCCTTGAACTATGAGATTATGCAACTCCCGTTTACCGGAGGAACACTTTGTGTGCTACCAAACGTCACAACGTAACTGGGTGATTATAAAGGAGCTCTACAGGTGTCTCCAAAGGTACATGTTGAGTTGGCGTATTTCGAGATTAGGTTTTGTCACTCCGATTGTCGGAGAGGTTTCTCTGGGCCCTCTCGGTAATGCACATCACTATAAGCCTTGCAAGCAATGTAGCTAATGAGTTAGTTACGGAATGATGCATTACGTAACGAGTAAAGAGACTTGCCGGTAATGAGATTAAACTAGGTATTGGATACCGACGATCGAGTCTCGAGCAAGTAACATACCGATGACAAAGGGAACAATGTATGTTGTTATGCGGTTTGACCGATAAAAGATCTTCGTAGAATATGTAGGAGTCAATATGAGCATCCAGGTTCCGCTATTGGTTATTGACCGGAAACTGTTCTAGGTCATGTCTACATAGTTCTCGAACCCGTAGGGTCCACACGCTTAACTTTACGATGACAGTTGTATTATGAGTTTATAATTTTTGATGTACCAAAGGTTGTTCGGAGTCCTGGATGTGATCACGGACATGACGAGGAGTCTCGAAATTTTCGAGACATAAAGATTGATATATTGGAAGCCTATATTTGGATATCGGAATCGTTCCGGGTGAAATCGGGATTTTACCGGAGTACCGGGGGGTTACCGGAACCCTCCCGGGAGTTAATGGGCCTACATGGGCCCTAAGGGAGAAGAGGAGGGCCGGCCAAGGTAGGCCGCGTGGCCCCTCCCCTCCCCCTAGTCCGAATAGGACAAGGAAGGGGGGGCGGCGCCCCCTTTCCTCTTTCCCCCTTCCCTCTTCCTTCTCCAACAAGGCAAGAGGGGGGAGTCCTACTCCCGGTGGGAGTAGGACTCCTCCAGGCGCACCCCTAGGGGGGCACCTCATAACACACAAGTTGATCTTCGTAATCGTTCCTTAGCCATGTGCGGTGCCCCCCTCCACCATATTCCACCTCGGTCATATCATAGCGGTGCTTAGGCGAAGCCCTGCGTCGGTAGAACATCATCACCCTCACCACACCGTCGTGCTGACGGAACTCTTCCCCGACACCCTGCTGGATCAGAGTCCGGGGATCGTCATCGAGCTGAATGTGTGCTGAACTCGAAGGTGCCGTACATTCGGTACTATATTCGGTCGGATCGTGAAGACGTACGACTACATCAACCGCATTGTTATAACGCTTCCGCTTTCGGTCTACGAGGGTACGTGGAAAACACTCTTCCCCTCTCGTTGCTATGCATCACCATGATCTTGCGTGTGCATAGGATTTTTTTTGAAATTACTACATTCCCCAACAGTGGCATCCGAGCCTAGGTTTTATGCGTTGATGTTATATGCACGAGTAGAAGACAAGTGAGTTGTGGGCGGTACAAGTCATACTGCTTACCATCATGTCATATTTTGGTTCGGCGGTATTGTTTGATGAAGCAGCCCGGACCGACATTACGCGTACGCTTAGGCGAGACTGGTTCTACCGACGTGCTTGGCACAAAGGTGGCTGGCGGGTGTCAGTTTCTCCAACTTTAGTTGAACCGAGTGTGACTACGCCCGGTCCTTGAGAAGGTTAAAACAGCACTAACTTGACAAACTATCATTGTGGTTTTGATGCGTAGGTAAGAACGGTTCTTGCTCAGCCCATAGCAGCCACATAAAACTTGCAACAACAAAGTAGAGGACGTCTAACTTGTTTTTGCAGGGCATGTTGTGATGTGATATGGTCAAGACGTGATGCTATATTTTATTGTATGAGATGATCATGTTTTGTAACCGAGTTATAGGCAACTAGTAGGAGTCATATGGTTGTCGCTTTATTGTATGAAATGCAAGCGCCCTGTAATTGCTTTACTTTATCACTAAGCGGTAGCAATAGTCGTAGAAGCAATAGATGGCGAAATGACAACGATGCTACGATGGAGATCAAGGTGTCGTGCCGGTGACGATGGTGATCTTGACGGTGCTTCGGAGATGGAGATCACAAGCACAAGATGATGATGGCCATATCATATCACTTATATTGATTGCATGTGATGTTTATCCTTTATGCATCTTATCTTGCTTTGATTGACGGTAGCATTTTAAGATGTTCTCTCACTAATTATCAAGAAGTGTTCTCCCTGAGTATGCACCGTTGCGAAAGTTCTTCGTGCCGAGACACCACATGATGATCGGGTGTGATAGGCTCTACGTTCAAATACAACAGGTGCAAAACAGTTGCACACGCGGAATACTCAGGTTAAACTTGACGAGCCTAGCATATACATATATGGCGTCGGAACACGGAGACCGAAAGGTCGAACATGAATCATATAGTAGATATGATCAACATAGTGATGTTCACCATTGAAACTACTCCATCTCACGTGATGATCGGACATGGTTTAGTTGATTTGGATCACGTGATCACCTAGATGACTAGAGAGATGTTTATCTAAGTGGGAGTTCTTTAGAAATATGATTAATTGAACTTAAATTTATCATGAACTTAGTACCTGATAGTATTTTTCATGTCTATGTTGATAGATGGCTCGTGCTATTATTCCATTGAATTTTAATGTGTTCTTTGAGAAAGCTAAGTTGAAAGATGATGGTAGCAATTACACGGACTGGGTCCGTAACCTGAGGATTATCCTCATTGCTGCACAGAAGAATTACGTCCTGGAAGCACTGCTAGGTGACAGGCCTGCTGCGGATGCAACTGACGATGTTAAGAACGTCTGGCAGAGCAAAGCTGATGACTACTCGATAGTCCAGTGTGCCATGCTTTATGGCTTGGAACCGGGTCTTCAACGACGTTTTGAACATCATGGAGCATATGAGATGTTCCAGGAGTTGAAGTTAATATTTCAAGCAAATGACCGGATTGAGAGATATGAAGTCTCCAATGAGTTCTATAGCTGTAAGATGGAGGAGAATAGTTCTGTCAGTGAACATATACTCAAAATGTCTGGGTATAATAATCACTTGATTCAACTGGGAGTTAATCTTCCTGATGATAGTGTTATTGACAGAATTCTCCAATCACTGCCACCAAGCTACAAGAGCTTCATGATGAACTATAATATGCAAGGGATGGACAAGACTATTCCCGAGATCTTCGCAATGCTAAAGGCTGCGGAGGTAGAAATCAAGAAGGAGCATCAAGTGTTGATGGTCAATAAGACCACTGGTTTCAATAAAAGGGGAAAAGGGAAGAAGAAGGGGAACTTCAAGAAGAACATCAAACAAGTTGCTGCTCAAGAGAAGAAACCCAAGTCTGGACCTAATCGTGAGAATGAGTGCTTCTACTGCAAGCAGTCTGGACACTGGAAGCGGAACTTCCCCAAGTATTTGGCGGATAAGAAGGATGGCAAAATGAACAAATGTATATGTGATATACATGTTATTGATGTGTACCTTACTAATGCTTGCAGTAGCACCTGGGTATTTGATACTAGTTCTGTTGCTAATATTTGCAACTCGAAACAGGGACTATGGATTAAGCGAAGATTCGCTAAGGACGAGGTGACGATGCGCGTGGGAAATGGTTCCAAAGTCGATGTGATCGCGGTCGGCACGCTACCTCTACATCTACCATCGGGATTAGTTTTAGACCTAAATAATTGTTATTTGGTGCCAGCGTTAAGCATGAACATTATATCTGGATCTTGTTTGATGCAAGACAGTTATTCATTTAAATCAGAGAATAATGGTTGTTCTATTTATATGAGTAATATCTTTTATGGTCATGCACCCTTAAAGAGTGGTCTATTTTTATTGAATCTCGATAGTAGTGATACACATATTCTAATGTTGAAGCCAAAAGTTGCAGAGGTTATAATGATAGTGTAGCTTATTTGTGGCACTGCCGTTTAGGTCATATCAGTGTAAAGCGCATGAAGAAACTACATACTGATGGACTTCTGGAATCACTTGATTATGAATCACTTGGTACTTGCGAACCGTGCCTCATGGGCAAGATGACTAAAACGTTGTTCTCTGGAACTATGGAGCGAGCAACTGATTTATTGGAAATCATACATACTGATGTATGTGGTCTAATGAATATTGAAGCTCGCGGCGGGCATCGTTATTTTCTCACCTTCACAGATGATTTGAGCAGATATGGGTATATCTACTTGATGAAACACAAGTCTGAGACAATTGAAAAGTTCAAAGAATTTCAGAGTGAAGTGGAAAATCATCGTAATAAGAAAATAAAATTTCTATGATCTGATCATGGAGGAGAATATTTGAGTTACGAGTTTGGTTTACATTTGAAATAATGCGGAATAGTTTCGCAACTCACGCCACCTGGAACACCACAACGAAATGGTGTGACCGAACATCGTAATCATACTTTACTCGATATGGTGCGATCTATGATGTCTCTTACTGATTTACCGCTATCGTTTTGGGGTTATGCTTTAGACACGGCCGCATTCATGTTAAATAGGGCACCATCAAAATCCGTTGAGACGACGCCTTATGAACTATGGTTTGGCAAGAAACCAAAGTTGTCGTTTATTAAAGTTTGGGGCTGCGATGCTTATGTGAAGAAACTTCAACCAGATAAGCTCGAACCCAAATCGGAGAAATGTGTCTTCATAGCATACCCAAAAAAAGACTATTGGGTACACCTTCTATCACAGATCTGAAGGGAAGATTTTTGTTGCTAAATTCGGATCCTTTCTAGAGAAGGAGTTTCTCTCGAAAGAAGTGAGTGGGAGGAAAGTAGAACTTGATGAGGTAATTGTACCTGCTCCCTTATTGGAAAGTAGTTCATCACAAGAAATCGTTCCTGTGACAACTACACCAATCAATGAGGAAGCTAATGATATTGATCATGAAACTTCAGATCAAGTTACTACCGAACCTCGTAGGTCAACCAGAGTAAGATCCACACTAGAGTGGTACGGTAATCCTATTCTGGAAGTCATGTTACTTTACCATGACGAACCTACGAACTATGAGGAAGCGATGATGAGCCCAGATTCCGCAAAATGGCTTGAGGCCATGAAATCTGAGATGGGATCCATGTATGAGAACGAAGTATGGACTTTGGTTGACTTGCCCGATGATCGGAAAGCCATCGAGAATAAATGGTTTTTCAAGAAGAAGGCTGACGCTGATGGTAATATAACTATCTACAAAGCTTGACTTGTTGCAAAAGGTTTTCGACAAGTTCAAGGGGTTGACTACAATGAGACTTTCTCACCCGTAGCGATGCTTAAGTCTGTCCGAATCATGTTAGCAATTGTCGCATTTTATGATTATGAAATATGGCAAATGGATGTCAAAATTGCGTTCCTGAATGGATTTCTGGAAGAAGAGTTGTATATGATGCAACCAGAAGGTTTTGTCGATCCAAAAGGTGCTAACAAAGTGTGCAAGCTCCAGCGATCCATTTATGGACTGGTGCAAGCATCTCGGAGTTGGAATAAACGCTTTGATAGTGTGATCAAAGCATATGGTTTTATACAGACTTTTGGAGAAGCCTGTATTTACAAGAAAGTGAGTGGGAGCTCTGTAGCATTTCTGATATTGTATGTAGATGACCTATTGTTAATTGGAAATGATATAGAATTTCTGGATAGCATAAAGGGATACTTGAATAAAAGTTTTTCAATGAAAGACCTCGGTGAAGCTGCTTACATATTGGGCATCAAGATCTATAGAGATAGATCAATACGCTTAATTGGACTTTCACAAAGCACATACCTTCATAAAGTTTTGAAAAAGTTCAAAATGGATCAGGCAAAGAAAGGGTTCTTTCCTGTATTACAAGGTGTGAAGTTGAGTCAAACTCAATGCCCGACCATAGCAGAAGATAGAGAGAAAATGAAAGATGTTCCCTATGCTTCAGCCATAGGCTCTATCATGTATGCAATGTTGTGTACCTGACCTGATGTATGCTTAGCAATAAGTTTAGCAGGGAGGTACCAAAGTAATCCAGGAGTGGATCACTGGACAGGGATCAAGAATATCCTGAAATACCTGAAAAGGACTAAGGATATGTTTCTCGTTTATGGAAGTGACAAAGAGCTAGTCGTAAATGGTTACATCGATGCAAGCTTTGACACTGATCCGGACGATTCTAAGTCGCAAACCGGATACGTGTTTATATTGAATGGTGGAGCTGTCAGTTGGTGCAGTTCTAAACAAAGCATCGTGGCGGGATCTACATGCGAAGCGAAGTACATAGCTGCTTCGGAAGCAGCAAATGAAGGAGACTGGATGAAGGAGTTCATCTCCGATCTAGGTGTTATACCTAGTGCATCGGGACCAATGAAGATCTTCTGTGACAATACTGGTGCAATTGCCTTGGCAAAGGAATCCTGATTTCACAAGAGGACCAAGCATATCAAAAGACGCTTCAATTTCATCTGAGACCAAGTCCAAGTGGGAGACATAGAGATTTGCAAGATACATACAGATCTGAATGTTGCAGACCCATTGACTAAGCCTCTTCCACGAGCAAAACATGATCAGCACCAAGACTCCATGGGTGTTAGAATCATTACTGTGTAATCTAGATTTTTGACTCTAGTGCAAGTGGGAGACTGAAGGAAATATGCCCTAGAGCCAATAATGAAGTTATTATTTATTTCCTCATATCATAAATGGTTATTATTCATGCTATAATTGTATTAACCGGAAACATGATACATGTGTGAATACATAGACAAACTTAATGTCACTAGTATGCCTCTACTTGACTAGCTCATTGTTCAAAGATGGTTATGTTTCCTAACCATAGACATGTGTTGTCATTTGATTAATGGGATCACATCATTAGGAGAATGATGTGATTGACTTGACCCATTCCTTTAGCTTAGCACTTGATCGTTTAGTACGTTGCTATTGCTTTCTTCATGACTAATACAAAGTTCCTTTAACTATGAGATTATGTAACTCCCGTTTAACGGAGGAACACTTTGTGTGCTACCAAACGTCACAATGTAACTGGGTGATTATAAAGGAGCTCTACAGGTGTCTCCAAAGGTACATGTTGAGTTGGCGTATTTCGAGATTAGGTTTTGTCACTCTGATTGTCGGAGAGGTATCTCTGGGCCCTCTCGGTAATGCACATCACTATAAGCCTTGCAAGCAATGTAGCTAATGAGTTAGTTATTGAATGATGCATTACGTAACGAGTAAAGAGACTTGCCGGTAACGAGATTAAACTAGGTATTGGATACCGACGATCGAATCTCGAGCAAGTAACATACCGATGACAAAGGGAACAACGTATGTTGTTATGCGGTTTGACCGATAAAAGATCTTCGTAGAATATGTAGTAGCTAATATGAGCATCCAGGTTCCGCTATTGGTTATTGATCGAAAACTGTTCTAGGTCATGTCTACATAGTTCTCGAACCCGTAGGGACCGCACGCTTAACGTTATGATGACAGTTGTATTATGAGTTTATAGTTTTTGATGTACCGAAGGTTGTTCAGAGTCCCGGATGTGATCACGGACATGACGAGGAGTCTCGAAATGGTCGAGACATAAAGATTGATATATTGGAAGCCTATATTTGGATATCGGAATCGTTCCGGGTGAAATCGGGATTTTACTGGAGTACCTGGGGGGTTACCGGAACCTTCCCGGGAGTTAATGGGCCTACATGGGCCCTAAGGGAGAAGAGGAGGGCCGGCCAGGGCAGGCCGCACGCCCCCTCCCCCCCCCTAGTCCGAATAGGACAAGGAAGGGGGGGCCTTTCCTCTTTCCCCCTTCCCCCTTCCTTCTCCAACAAGGCAAGAGGGGGGAGTCCTACTCCCGGTGGGAGTAGGACTCCTCCAGGCGCACCCCTAGGGGATGGCCACACCTCCCCCTCCCTCCTTTATATACGGGGGCAGGGGGCACCTCATAACACACAAGTTGATCTTCGTGATCGTTCCTTAGCCGTGTGCGGTGCCCCCCTCCACCATATTCCACCTCAGTCATATCGTAGCGGTGCTTAGGCGAAGCCCTGCGTCGGTAGAATATCATCACCGTCACCACGCCGTCGTGCTGACGGAACTCTTCCCCAACACCCTGCTGGATCGGAGTCCGGGGATCGTCATCAAGCTGAACGTGTGCTGAACTCGGAGGTGTCGTACGTTCGGTACTTGGATCGGTCTGATCGTGAAGACGTACGACTACATCAACCGTATTTTTATAACTCTTCCACTTTCGGTCTACGAGGGTACGTGGACAACACTCTCCCCTCTCGTTGCTATGCATCACCATGATCTTGCATGTGCGTAGGAAATTTTTTGAAATTACTACGTTCCCCAACAATGTCAGTGAAAACGCAAGAGGACCCACTGAACTTGCACATCTTTCACCTCAATGTGCTAGTGATGAAAAACAAATCCAATAAAGATCTTCGGTGGCCGCTTTTGGAGTTACTCAAGAGTAGTCAGATTTTAGTTATAGTTTAACCCAAGATGCACATCACGTGGCTTCAACTACCACTCTATTTTCTTGCATGACACGACCTGGATGCTGGATGTCCCACGTGTCGGCAAAATGAGGAAGAACCCGACCAAATCTTCAGTTGTGCTCTCGTATTAGACTAGTTGTGCTAACTTAAAAAAATTATTGTGTACTCCCTCCGTTCCAAAATACTTGACTTCCGTTTGTCCAAAAATGGATGTACCTATATACTAAAACATGTCTATATACATCTATATTTTGACAAATAGAAGGCATGTATTGTGGAACGGAGGGAGTAGAATGGATGCAAGTTTTGGTATTGGGAAGAAGAGTACATCGATATATTGATAGAGAGAAATTTAGTAGATGTTCAAGCACTTTTAGCTAGCATAGAGGCTAGAGATGATACTAGTGCACTTGTTGATACTCCTACTAGAATAGAGGCTAGACATGAGAGTAAATGTGAGGAAGAAACGTCTACTTCTTTACACTCAAAGAAGAAAGAAGCACGCAAGATCGAGCCTCCGTAGATCAACAATGAATGCATCGAGAAGGCACATCTCCAACTTACAGGAGCAGTTATGGAAGTTGGATATCTTCTAAAATGTATTCTTGTGGTTCTTATTTTCTTTGGTCTTGCTTTTCTAGTCAAAATTATTGTTGGAGTTTGTGCAAAACGAAGGTCCATTTGGGGTCGTGCGTTGGAGTTGGCCTTACAAGTGGGACCGCAGTTGAGGAAACCGACTATCGGCAAACCCCCACCTCGCCCACTGCGCGATGGCTGAAGTTAGAGAAACGACGAGGTTGAAGAGATTGCTCTAGCACAGACTCCAAGAAATATGGTGTCAGATGGATGTCGTGCTGGTGGCGTGTGTCGTACTCCTAGACGTGAATGCTTGTTCTGGCGCATGCCACCCTAATACTCCTACTACTTATATAGTACTAGTATTGAGGATTCGAGGTGCTGGTTACGTACAGCGAACACATTAACATATGGCTACAATAAAAACACCCACCCGACGCGCGAAGCATGTGAAGCTAGTACAAATAGTGTACTACTATTGTTGATTGGCCTCATCTGATAACCTGTTGCAATGCACATACAATTATGTATTCGGAAAATATTTTTTTGCCTCGTCGCACCACTCACTCAGAGAAGCGACTCGAAAGCCATTCATAAATTTAGTAAGTTTATCACAGGCATATCATTTTATTACATACAACAGGTCATCAACCCACATCGACAATGAGGATACATTATAAATACTAAAGTTTTCATCCCACAACAACAAGCAATGAAATGAACTTCAACTCAACCAATCCTCGGCGTTGGAAACGTTTGCTTTGAACCACAAGTGATTCTCTGGGACGGGCCATCTATTGTCAATCTCGAGACCAATGCATGACTGATCATCCGGGCTAAAGCGTCCTACTATATCAGTACCAGGGTAGGGAACCACCCAAATGCCCGAGGTATAGATACAATTGCTTCTCATAAATGGTACTAGTAACGTTGTGTCAACAACAATTGGATCGCCTTTCACCATCATCGGATAGTTTTGTCCAAGGAAGAGTGAGTTTTCTCCAAGACTATCAATTCTGTACCAAGGAGAAGGTGTTGGCGCTAGCACACTAGTATCCATCGTGAATACCATGCAACGAGTGTTGGAATAGGTCCGGAGAGTGCGACCATGGGAGACAACACGTGCTCCCTCAGTAGTAACAAACTCAGTGCGATGTATACAGACAAGAAGAGGTGATCCATCGGAATTAGTTGCTAGGCACCACTAAGTATATAAGTTCTGCTTGTCCTCATGCTCGTGATCATCACCATCATCATCTCCCCCTTGGTTATAAAAATTCTCAAGTATAGGTGGTGGAATGTTCATAGGACCTTGGAAACACAAGAAGAAGGTTAATTAGTAAAGGGAAACTTGCTAACCCGCATGCATGTGGATGAAACAATTATAATTATGGTGGAAGACAAATGTACCGAAACTATGAGGATCCCATTCAAAAATAGTGCCATGAGTGGTGGAAGCAAACACAAAACCCTCGTATTGAATTGCATCATAGTACACATCCGTGTATAGAAACTGATTTTTGAGCAATATCCATCGAGTCGAACCACAAAGGACGGCAACAAGCTTGTCGAAGATAGCAACAACTTCATAGTTCTTGTAATCCCAAGAGCGGTTGGGAACTCGACAAATTGCTATCTTCCATAGAAGACAGTCACCATGATCGTATTTGAACGTGCGTACAATACCGGTGTGCTCAACCTCTGGGCAGTCTGCTGAGATTTTTTGAAGTGGAACCCGGTGACGAGTGTACACATTCACAAGTTCCCACTCACAATTGTACCCAATATAAACAACCCAATCTCCATTTTCGCCTGCCCAATCCATTCCCTCAAGCGGTGGCCTCTTAACATCATACGTATCATTATCAAGCGGCATCAACTTGCACAAGGCGAGACCTCCGTCGTCCCCGCGCCAGTCATCAGGGTCACGGCGAAGAAGATAGGGGAGATCAAACCGCTCCTTGACCCTTGGGTTCCTTGTAATGATGTTATTAGTTGAGTCGAGAATGGTCTTGAACGAACCTGCCATGCTAGCTGAGGTGATGACGTCACACCGATCAATGAGTTCTTCCACCATGTCATCTTTCAGATCGGGGCAAGAATAACGGGGTCGTTTCTGGCCTGTTCCCTCCATGGAGAAGACGATCGAACAATGGCAGAAGGAAGGGTGAAGGCAAATGGAGGAGGGAGGAAGAGCACGCGACAGCAGTTCAAAATCGAGAGGGAAACGCGAAGAGTCGGTGGACGGTTGCCAGTTTGCCACGGTACACAAAGAGGCGCCCCGGCCTACACGTCTGTTCGGAAATACTAGTAGAAAAGGACTCGTCGTCGTATCACTGACATGTTGGAACGGGACCACATGTCAACGAAACATGGTGTGTAATTTCTCGTGCAAAATGCGATCTGGCCGCGTTGGCCCGAGGTGCCCCATTAGTTTTTTATTGAAAGTTTGTCGCATTAGTTATCGACTTTTATTTTTTTTAACATACAATCTGAATGGATAGCTGCTGTGGTCATCACACGTGAGAGGATATAGTGATGGTTGATTCGCCCAAGCAACTTATTATTGTGGGAATATGGGAGTACCAGCGGATTCAAGGAACAGAGAAATGATGGTTGCTTCGTCCGAGCAACTTACTGTGGCGAAGGTGGGGCTCTATGATTTAACTGCTCACTAGTCATTACTACTACGGCGCAACGACCGGGTGAATCTTTCCCTGAAGTTGTGTTGTGCACTCAATATTGCTGCATGGCAAGTGGAGCCGGATGAAGGATGTCCAAGATGTCGGCGAAACAAAGTTGAATTGTTTCTGGCACTGCTATCAATCCTTCAGTATTTGTTTATATGTACACATAATTTTAATGAAATTTTAATTTGATGCTATGAACGTTTCAACTTTGGTTCCCGCAGGAAAAAAAGGTTTCAACTTAGGATTCATGTGTCTTGCCTCGAGATTATCTCGTTACAACATTCCATCAAATACAAATGAAACTACCATGGCTACCATGGCTAATGCATCTCAATGGTTTGCAGATCAGCGCCAATATTCACATCACAACTGAAGACAAAGTTGTGAGAAGGTGTACAAATAAAGAAAAAAATAAAATTGATCGATGATGTTCGTAGGCATGGCTCCGTTTCCTTGGCATAGTGTTCATTGCTTCGCAGATAGTTTCACCCAGCTCTGTAGCCAAAAAAGAGGTGTATGGAGGACACCACAATCCGATCATTTTGTGCAGCTCCACTAAAATCGAGCGGACCATCCCTGTTTGCAAAGATATCTAGTCAGTGTGACTACAATAATAGTGGAACTAGATGATGAAACATAACACACATAAATAGAAGCCGATCACCTCTACGATCTCTCTTTAGGACTAACTTCTTGTTGGAGAAGATTAGGCACGGACTTGGATGATGAGGATAGCAAAACCAATCTCCCTTTCTGCAGTCCCACCGAAATGTAAAAACATTGCCCGTGTGACATTTTCGCAGAACTGCACAAAACACTCTTAAGAAAAAAGTTATTTGTGTAGTTCACCAAAAGGTTGCAATAGCAACGAGGTGAAAATGGATAGCCCTGTTTGCAAAAGGAGGTTGAAAGGAAACAATTACTGCCCAATGACACGAGTTGAAGACACATAGGCCGACAGAAAACAAGCATATTCCATGTAATAAGGGAAAGATAGCACATGATGGTTTATCAAAAATGGTTTGAGGACGAGATTGCAAGATGGAAAGTACGCCGGCCGAGATACGATTTAAGCAAACAACTAAAGAAGATCCACATGCAGCAACGTGGGAAGATGGGCAGTGGAGCAAGGCCAGAGGAAGCTGTACCTGAGGGTCATCGGGATGTTACTAGGAGGGTGCCGACGGCCGGGATCTGCCAATACTACGGCAACGAGCAAGTGGCGAAGGCCCTACCACGCCAGAGCTTGGTCAAAGAGAACGGCGGGTACCACAGATCGGGACATGCTGCCTCAACGCCATCGAACGGAGAGACGATGCACATCCTCCCTTTCCGCCGGCGGATGGGATGCGGCCGGATCACTGACCAACGCTGAGAGAGAGAGGCCACGACCGCCTTGTGTGAGATGGTGTGACGAGAAAGAAAAACATTTTTCCATTTCCCACATGGCAATCGTTTTATATTCTGTACGTGCCATTGAGGAATATATAACTTTATTTAATACTAACGCGTCAAGTCAAACTTTGTTCCGTCTAGGCGTGGTTGTCAGGACCCCGACTCGATGCCCCATCGATCTAGCATGTAACACCTCATATCACTTTGCGGCCTCACGCACGGTATTCCAACGGGTGTCGTCTTACCTTTGCCCGGGACTGTTTGCGCCTTTTGGCACACGTATATGATAGTGTCGCTAGCATCCATATGGTAAAGAGCCCGGGCTGACATGGCTAGTCGTAAACCCAAAGTGGCACAGACTTACAGGGACAGGCATCCATGACCCAGCATCGAACGTGTCGGTCATCAGCAAGTGAATCCGGGCTGTAGCACTGGGCTAGCAGGACTCCGGTAAACCGGGCTGTAGCGGGCTAACAGGACTCCGGTATCCATCGCGTGACATTTCCCCGAAGGGACAGACACAGGAACGAAGAAGGACACATGCCGGCCAGCCTAAGTGTTCCGGAGCAGTAGCAAGCTACCAAGGCTCAGTGGAAACACTAGGAGACATTTCCCGGTAAGAGAGGCTACTAAGAATAAACAACTAGGTAGTCAGACCCCACACATACCAAGCATTTCAATCATACACACAATATGCTCGATATGTGCAAATACAACAAGGCATCACAACATGACTCTACAACACAAGTACTTTATTTAAGGCTCAGAGAGCCATACATATCATACACACAAGTACGGGTCACACGACCCAGCATTCAAGTCATACAGACATACAAGCCAACAGCGGAAGTAACTTGTCTGAGTACAGACAACTAGTAAAATAAAAGAGGCTTGGGAAAGCCTGGCTATACTACGTGGTCCTTCACAAGCTCAGGATCACCACCTGGGCCTCGGTCTACTCATCGATGTCAACGTCTACGAAGAACCCATCAGAAGGGGTTGCAGCGTCTTCTGAAAAATGTAAATTAAAGCAACATGAGTACAAAGGTACTCAGCAAGAGTTACATCAGATCCTACATACATGCACATTATCAAGGGGGGTTGGTGGGGTTATTGCAGCAAGCCAGCTCTGACTCTTGGCTGAGCTATCCTATGATACACCAACTTGAAATGGTTTTGCACACACGAGTCCACTACTCACCACCTCAATACACCACCGAGGATCCACCTACGTCATCCTACGAAAGAGCTATCCTCGGCACTGATGCTTATCTTGAGATTTTTTAGTAGTATCCATTTACTTGTCTATGAACTGTATAGGCAACCAAGTAGTCCTTTACCGCGGACGCGGCTATTCGAATAGATAATGTTAACCCTGCAGGGGTGTACTTCTTCATACACGCTCTCACCACTTACCGCCGTTTACACGACATGTACTCGGCAACCTTCAAGCGGAAGCCCAACGTGGGTGTCGGCCACGACCTACCTAGACACCTAAGTCTCTAGTCCAGGTTTATCGCCTATCCAGGTTCCATCCGCAGGGAGTCCGGACGAGGTTTCCCATATGGCCCCGAACGATGTGTACAGGGTTCCGTGACACCTAACGGGTGCCCGGTATTCCCGGCCACGTACCTACCGCATCACAGCCACCCCGCGGGTCAGCGCTGTCCACGGCCTCCAGTAAACTACAAACCCCAGAAACTACTTGCAACTCCTGGACAGAGGACTAGGGTGAATAAGAAGCCGAGAGGGTCCATTGGTTTCGGGCCCAATGCATGGTAGTAGCTGATTCTTAAATCACACATACAGATCTCAGTGCTTAAGGACGGCTTCAATGAAACAACCCACCATGTACTCCTACATGGCCTTTCATCAATACCTTTACCGAATCGTGTTCACCACATCACTCTCATTACCGGCATGATCATTTTACTCTAGCCCATCACCCAGATGAACCAGACCTGACACGACTCTAAGCATAGCAGGCACAGCAAGGTAGGAACAACACATACATATGGCTCAATCAACTCCTACACATGCTAGTGGGTTTCATCTAGTTACTGTGGCAATGACAGGTCATGCAGAGGAAATGGGTTCAACTACCATAGCACACAGCAGTTTGAAACGCGTTGTCTTAATGCAGTAAAAGAGAGCAGAAGCGAGAACATGGGATTGTATCAATATGATCAAATGGTTGGTTGCTTGCCTGATGGGTCGATGCACTGATATTGTTCTTCGTTGGGGTAATCACGATACTCCTCAGGGGCAGGACCTGTCGCAGAGAGCACCGATACACAATCATCACCAAACAATATGCAACAATATGATGCATGCATGAAACATGGCAATATGAGTGTGTTGGGCTAATGCAACTAAAACCAGATGGGTTTGAACCATTTTGAATCAAAGATTCAAGTTTCAAACTCATACATGGCCCTTATAAGTGCTTAATCTAGTTCTGCTCTAAACATCAGTTTAGCTTGCTTAAACATGCATGAAACCAGTACAGATGGATAGATTGGATTTTTCTGATCATTTTTCATATATAAAACTTTGCATTTGGACCTACGGTTGATTTACTATGAATTTTTGAAGTTTGGGGTATTTTCTGGAATTTATAAATCATTCTGGATTTATTTTAATTCCAGAAAAGGATTACTGCGTCAGCATGATGTCATGCTGACCTCAGCAGGTCAACAGGCCGGTCCAGGTCAAACTGACCAGTGGGTCCCGCATGTCAGTAGTTAATTAACTAACTAAATTTAGTTAAATCTAAACTGGTTCATTAGCAGAGGGGTGGGGCCCACTTGTCATAGACTCAGGGGAGTCAACCTGGACCCACCCTAGTCAAAGTCAAGGTCAAACACGCCGGCGTCTAGCCGCCGGCGAGGCCGAACGTGGCGGCGAGAGTGGTTTTGTGCACTCCGGCGACCAAATGGGCGGCGGAGAGCATCTACAGGTAGCTGGGACCGAGCCGCAGCTCTTGGTGGCGGTTGTTGAGCTCAGGGTGGCCGGAGACATTGCCGGCGACGACTTTGGCGGTTGCCGGAGTCGGGTGAAGACGAATCCGAGGCTACGGGGCACGGCGAGGCACGTGGTGAGGTGCGTTGGGCCCCTGGGGACTCGGTGAGTGCGTTAGACATGGTGGGGTGGCCGGTGGTTAGCCGGAGACACGTCGGCGACGAGCTCCGCGGCGGCGCGTGCGGGTGAACTACGTGTGCTCGCGGTGGTGCACGAGAGCGAGAAAGGGAAGGGGGAGAAGGTAGCCAGGCTCACAGCGGTCTGGAGGAAGCAGACGACGCGGTCGGAGATGAGCTGGTGCGGCGGTGACGGCGAAGGGGATCTCCGGCGGTGGCGAGGTCGAACGAGGTCGGGGCAGTGGCTTTAGGGAAAGCGAGCGCTCGGGGCTCAGCTTGTTCGAAGGAGCGGAGGGCGGCGAAGCTCCTGGACACGATGGCGCAGCGCGGGGTTGACGGAGAGCGCGACTACGACGAGGGTGCGGCGGCAGTGGCGTCGGCCATGGTGCGGGAGAGCGAGGGAGAGGAGCTAGGGGGAGGAGCTGGTGTCTGCGGGGTCGGGGAGAGGGAGAAGGGTCGTTCCCCGTCATCAGCTGGACAAGGGGAGCGACGAGGCGGCGGGCAGCTGCGTGGCACGCATGCTGTGCTCGCCGTCAAGCAGCTGCCTGCCTGCCTGGCCAAGCCAAGCAGCTCGCTGGAGCGGTGGCTGGGCTGGGCCGGCAGGTGGGCCTGCTAGGTGGCGCCAGGTAAGACTTTCCCTTCTTCCTGTTTTTTTATTTATTCTGCAGGTTTGTTGCATTTTTTAAAAATACCTAAGAAATTCCAAAAATCACCAAACTGCACCTGGTCCTTAGTTGGAATAATTCCAGCATGGAACATTTTAGTTTGGGAATATTTGAGCATTTGAAATATTTTATAAATTTTAAATGCCCAAATTCAAATACTTATGATTTAATTCAAAGACCTTAGGATGACCTAGAAAATTGTGCATCACTTTTGGCAGAGGTTCTGAACCAAGACAAAAATGATGGACATTTTGGAAGGGCATTTCAGGTTCATTGAAAATATTTTTAGTAAACCCTAGTTGGATTCAGAGGGGGCTGGGGGTTCTGATCCCCATTTCAAGTTTCTGTTGAGAAAAATAGACATGATGCAACACTCTAATGCATGAACTAGCTAGGGTGTGACAACTCACCCCCACTCAAAAGAATCTCGTCCCGAGATTTAGGTTCCTCCGGAAAGAAGGCGGGGTACTCAAGTCAAAGACGATCCTCCCTTTCCCAAGTTGCTTCCTTCTCAGAATGGTGCGACCATTGAACCTTGAGAAACTTGATATTATGACATCGAGTGGTACACTCGGCTTGATCGAGGATACGAACGGGGTACTCTCGATACGTGAGGTTATCTTGAAGATCAAGCGTTTCGTGGTCCACTCCACGGATAGGATCCGAGAAGCAACGCCTGAGTTGAGAAACGTGGAAGACGTCGTGGACTCTGGAGAGATGCGGAGGTAGTTCCAATTGGTAGGCAACTTCTCCTCGTTTAGCGAGAATGCGAAAGGGTCCAATGTAGCGAGGAGCCAATTTGCCTTTGATACCGAAATGATGGGTTCCCTTCAGAGGAGTAACCCGAAGGTAAGCCTTCTCGTCAACCTCAAAAGTCATAGCCTTATGTTTTCGGTCGTATTGACTCTTTTGACGAGATTGGGCTGTTTTCAACTTTTCACGAACAATGCGAACTTGCTCTTCTGCTTCCTGGATCATGTCCGGGCCAAAGAATTGTCTTTCCCCGGTTTCTGACCAGTTAAGAGGCGTTCGACACCTTCGTCCATAGAGAACTTCAAAAGGGGCTTTACCCAAGCTAGATTGATAGCTGTTGTTATAAGCAAATTCGGCAAATGGAAGGCATTTCTCCCAATCCATTCCGAATGAGATAACAGAAGCTCGAAGCATGTCTTCTAGAATCTGGTTGACACGTTCTACTTGACCACTTGATTGAGGGTGAAAAGCAGTGCTAAAGGAAAGGCGGGTTCCCATAGCATTTTGGAAACTTTCCCAAAATCGAGAGGTAAAGAGACTTCCTCGATCCGAGTTAATTTCCAGTGGAACACCATGGAGAGACACTATTCGGGAGATGTACAAGTCTGCTAATTGACTAGCGGTTATACTCTCGCGAACAGGTAAGAAATGGGCTACTTTGGAAAGACGGTCGACAATGACGAAGATAGCGTTATTCCCTCTCTTGGTCCTGGGAAAACCGGTAATGAAATCCATACCAATTTTATCCCATTTCCCTTCAGGAATAGCTAAGGGTTGAAGGGTGCCAGCAGGCCGTTGATGCTCTGCTTTTACACGACGACAGACGTCGCAACTAGCAACAAACTAAGCAATGTCTCTCTTCATCCTAGTCCACCAGAACCTCTGGCGTAGGTCCTGATACATCTTGGTACTACCGGGATGAATGGTGAGAGGAGATTCATGAGCTTCCTTTAGGATCAATCGCCTCAGGTTTCGCACTTTGGGAACCACTAGACGGTTTTCGAAGTATACGACTCCTTGATCATCAATGGAGAAACAATTCGCAACTCCTTTCTTGATGTTTCTTTTGATGCGGGAAATCCCCGGATCTACCTTCTGCGCTTTGATGATCTGATCCGTAAGGGTAGGTTTCGCCACCAAGGTGGAAAGGAATCCTTGAGGAACAATGTGAAGGTTAAGCTTCCGAAATTCCTCATGGAGAAGCGGTTGACTTTGTTGTAACATCAGATTGTTACAATAAGATTTACGACTTAGTGCATCAGCCATGACGTTGGCTTTTCCTAGGGTGTAAGTTATCCCTAAGTCAAAATCCGTAATCAACTCAACCCAACGTCTTTGCCTGAGATTCAATTCTGGTTGGGTGAATATGTACTTCAGACTTTGGTGATCGGTGAAGATTTCGCAACGATTACCGAGGAGGTAATGTCGCCAGGTTTTAAGTGCATAGACTACAGCTGCAAGCTCTAGATAATGAGTAGGATAATTCTCCTCATGTGGGTGCAATTGCCGTGAAGCGTAAGCAATTACGTGACGATCCTGCATAAGAATGCAACCTAGTCCTTGTCGCGAGGCGTCACAATAGATAACAAAGTCCTTAGAGAAATCTGGTGGTACCAATACGGGAGCAGATGTCAGGCGTCTTTTCAGTTCCTGAAAGCTGTGCTCACATTGTGGAGTCCACTCGAACTTTTTATCTTTCTTGAGGAGTTCAGTTAGAGGTTTGGCAACTTTGGAGAAGTTCTCGACAAAGCGGCGACAATAGCTCGCTAAGCCAAGGAAACTCCGAACTTGCTTGACCGATTCAGGTGGAGTCCAATTAAGGACGGCTTGAACTCGCTCGGGATTGACGGCAATACCTTTACCAGAAATTACATGTCCTAGATAGGTCACTTCTGGCAACCAAAATTCGCATTTAGAAAATTTGGCATAAAGGCGATGCTCTCGAAGTTTCATCAACACTAGCCTTAGATGTTCGGCATGTTCTTCCTCGTTCTTAGAGTAGATGAGTATATCATCGAGGTAAACCACGACGAATTTATCCAAATACTCCATGAAGATTGAGTTCATTAAGCGAGAGAAAGTGGCTGGAGCGTTGGTTAAACCGAAGGACATGACGGTGTACTCGTATTGGCCATAACGAGTAACAAAAGCCGTTTTAGGAATGTCCCCGTTCCGGATTTTGATTTGATGGTAGCCCAACCTCAAATCCATTTTAGAGAAGACGGAGGATCCAGCGAGGTGATCATACAGGTCGTTGATCCTGGGGAGCGGATACTTGTTCTTGATTGTGACCAGGTTGACTGGTCGATAATCTACAACCATCCGGTCCGTACCATCCTTCTTCTTGACGAAGAGGACGGGGCAAGCCCATGGAGACGAACTAGGACGGATGAAACCCTTTTTCAAGGACTCATCGAGTTGTTTCTTAAGTTCGGCTAGTTCAAAAGGTGCCATCTTATAGGGTCTTCTAGAAATTGGGACAGTTCCTGGAATGAGATCTATCACGAACTCGACATCTCTGTCAGGTGGAACACCTGGCAATTCCTCTGGGAAGACATCCGGAAAGTCACGGACTACCGGAACGTCTTCGAGGTCTGGCAACGGGCTGGCGTTAAGAGAATATAGTTGTCGCTTGGCTACTCGGGTCAAGACATTGACTATCTTTCCCGAGGGATGTGTGAGTTGAACAGTCCTAGAGAAACAATCAATCTTGGCATGATGGGCTGACATCCAGTCCATACCCAAGATGATATTAATATCCGAAGATTTGAGGGCTATCAAAGATGCGAGAAAAACAAGTCTGTCGACTTGAATTTCATTTCCATGGCTTACTCTAGAGGTTTGCCATCTAGAACCAGGAGTAGAAATTTCCATAGTGGACGGCATGTCACAGAATGCGGTGTTGTGCAAACGAGCATAATTTTCGGATATGAAAGAATGAGATGCTCCAGTATCGAAAAGAACAGATGCCGGGTGGCAATTAACAAGGAGTGTACCGAGAACGACGTTGGGATCCTCTTGAGCTTCTTCAGCAGAGATACAGTTGACATGGCCACGTGCAGCGGTGGCCGGCTTGGCGTAGAACACTTTCCCTGTCGGCTTGCCACGGCCAACAGCTTTTCCAGACTGGTTGGGGTTGGTCTGGGGACACTCGCGCAGGTAGTGGCCCGATTCCCCACACTTAAAGCAAGTCACGGAGCTGGTACGTGGAGGAGCATTGTTGGTTGGACCACCATAGGGCTTGGCTGGTGCAAACTGTTGAGCGGGGCGAGGCGCCTGAAAGGACGGCCTCGGTGTGAACCTGGGTGGCAGGGCAGTGTTAGGCACCCACACGCGGCGCTTCTGAGGACCAGCACCGGATGAGGAACCCATGTCACGGCCATGCTTGCGTGTTGCTTCATAATCAGTCTGACCAGACTCAGCACTGATGGCTTTGTTAACAAGCTTCTGAAAAGATGTGCACTCATGCAGACGGAGGTCGCGGCGAAGCTCAGGGCTAAGTCCCTTGCGGAACCTTGCTTGCTTCTTTGCATCAGTAGAGACTTCCTCAGTTGCATACCGTGCTAGGTTACCGAACTCCCTGCTGTATGCATCCACAGAGAGTCGACCTTGAGTGAAACTGCAGAACTCCTCACGTTTACGGTCCATGAGACCCTCCGGAATGTGATGTTCACGGAAAGCCTCGCTGAATTCAGCCCAAGTAGTGACATGGCCCGCTGGGCGCATAGCTCCATAGTTCTCCCACCATAGACTGGCGGGGCCTTCGAGATGATATGCAGCAAAGGTGACCTTATCAGCCTCAGCTACTAGCGCAGAACGCAGTTTGTGAGTAATACTGCGAAGCCAGTCATCGGCGTCGAGAGGCTCGACGGAGTGGTGGAAGGTGGGTGGATGTAACTTGATGAAATCACTGAGTGACACCAAGTTATTCCTCTGATGGTGTGCTGTGTTTTGCTCGATGCGCTCCAACAAACGGTTAGTCTCCCGCTTGTTTCTCTCGGCTTCCAGCATAACTTCGGCCAGAGAGGGAGGGTGAGGCAGGTTTGTTCCCCCAACTCTGCTGCCTTCGGCCTGCTCTGGGGGAGCAGGGTTGGTGCGGGTGTTAACCATCCTAGGAAAACAAAACAATGGTTTAGTCCAGGATGATAGGATTCTGACATAGAAATGTAGAATGTAATGGATAACTTGGAATGTAAGATGATCATCCGTATGACATGGTAGATACAGAAACTGCTTCTTTTATTCCATCGTCATACACACCATACAAGGTTTAGTACAGAACCAAACAAAGTACTACTACGGTGAAAAGAGGATTACATCTCATCGGAGGCATTCCGAGCTCCTATACATTATTTTTCTACACCTCCGGAAGGCGGTACAAGCTAAGTCATATCCCACGAGTCACGCAGGACGGTGGACGATACAGCTAGTACGATACTAGTGATACTACTACTAACTCAGACAGCTCCGTAGTAGTCTTCATAGAAGTCACCTCCATAGCCTGGAAGCTCAACGTGATCATCCGGAAACAGTCGGTCCCGTGGAGCTTGTGGACCATAGGGGCTAGGATGAGGTCTTGGACCAATAAACGGTGGCCTACGGGGACCACGAGGTGGGGTGATGCCTCCTACATCACGCCAATCCATCACGTCTGGCAGAGCAGATCTCACAGGATAGAGATCTCGCATATCCATATATCCAGCTTGCACAGCCGGTGCAAACCGAGTCAAAGTGGCCCAATGATCAGCACGGGTATTGAAAAGCTCTAGTCTCAAGGCCCGATTTTCACGGTCCTTGTCTTCAAGCAACTGTGCAGTGGTGCGGGTCAGTGAATCCTCCTGAGTGGAGTCAGCATAGATAGCCTGGAGATACCCTTGTGCTCCCGGAAGTGATGCTGGCATATACCGGAAGTCAGAGTCCCGAAATAGGCCAGTCCTGACTCGCATGATGGTCATCATAGAGTAGGCAGCATCCTGCACAGCCATCTCAATAGTAACCCCGAGTCCATAGGAGCAGTGGAGGGGCTCGGTAGATCCAGGATAAGATGGAAATATCCTGACAGTGCAAAATATTGACTTTGATTAAAGTCTCGGAATTGCTCTTCGACCGTGTACTCAGGATACCAACGGTATCCAGCCTCAGTCATTACCCTGACCAACATGGCAGTATGGCCGGGTACATCTAGACATCGAGTCAAACGAACCACTTGATTCTGAGGACGGGTCGCCATCTGGAACATGATAAACACAAGACATTAAGATTCCTAGCAGAAATTGGACAGCATAACGGCTGTAAATGCTCAAAAAGGATTTTGAGGCATTTGACAAAGAATTGCATAGACACTCAACAACATCATATCAAGGTTCTGGGTCCATCTTAGCACATATTGGGTAGTAGAACTGAACTAGGCTTGTATCCATCAAACCTATAAGGTACTACTGATTAGTAACACGTGAACCTGATAGAGAGAAGAGATCCTAATTCCTTAACCCCCGGTGGAAGAATAGACTGACTCAGATCAGAATGTCATGAGATAGAGGAGTAAAAAGAGCCTTACGTTCCATCCCACAATCAATTCCCCTACATATAACTAAAGAATTTCTAGACTCAACATCGACCAGTTTGGCTTGGAGAACCTACAGGCAGTCCGGCTCTGATGCCAACGCTGTCAGGACCCCGACTCGATGCCACATCGATCTAGCATGTAACACCTCATATCACTTTGCGGCCTCACGCACGGTATTCCCACGGGTGTCGTCTTACCTTTGCCCGGGACCGTTTGCGCCTTTTGGCACACGTATATGATAGTGTCGCTAGCATCCATATGGTAAAGAGCCCGGGCTGACATGGCTAGTCGTAAACCCAAAGTGGCACAGACTTACAGGGACAGGCATCCATGACCCAGCATCGAACGTGTCGGTCATCAGCAAGTGAATCCGGGCTGTAGCACTGGGCTAGCAGGACTCCGGTAAACCGGGCTGTAGCGGGCTAACAGGACTCCGGTATCCATCGCGTGACATTTCCCCGAAGGGACAGACACAGGAACGAAGAAGGACACATGCCGGCCAGCCTAAGTGTTCCGGAGCAGTAGCAAGCTACCAAGGCTCAGTGGAAACACTAGGAGACATTTCCCGGTAAGAGAGGCTACTAAGAATAAACAACTAGATAGTCAGATCCCACACATACCAAGCATTTCAATCATACACACAATATGCTCGATATGTGCAAATACAACAAGGCATCACAACATGACTCTACAACACAAGTACTTTATTTAAGGCTCAGAGAGCCATACATATCATACACACAAGTACGGGTCACACGACCCAGCATTCAAGTCATACAGACATACAAGCCAACAGCGGAAGTAACTTGTCTGAGTACAGACAACTAGTAAAATAAAAGAGGCTTGGGAAAGCCTGGCTATACTACGTGGTCCTTCACAAGCTCAGGATCACCACCTGGGCCTCGGTCTACTCATCGATGTCAACGTCTACGAAGAACCCATCAGAAGGGGTTGCAGCGTCTTCTGAAAAATGTAAATTAAAGCAACATGAGTACAAAGGTACTCAGCAAGACTTACATCAGATCCTACATACATGCACATTATCAAGGAGGGTTGGTGGGGTTATTGCAGCAAGCCAGCTTTGACTCTTGGCTAAGCTATCCTACGATACACCAACTTGAAATGGTTTTGCGCACACGAGTCCACTACTCACCACTTCAATACACCACCGAGGATCCACCTCCGTCATCCTACGGAAGAGCCATCCTCGGCACTCACGCTTATCTTGAGATTTTTAGTAGTATCCATTTACTTGTCTATGAACTGTATAGGCAACCAAGTAGTCCTTTACCGCGGACGCGGCTATTCGAATAGATAATGTTAACCCTGCAGGGGTGTACTTCTTCATACATGCTCTCACCACTTACGCCGTTTACACGACATGTACTCGGCAACCTTCAAGCGGAAGCCCAACGTGGGTGTCGACCACGACCTACCTAGACACCTAAGTCTCTAGTCCAGGTTTATCGCCTATCCAGGTTCCATCCGCAGGGAGTCCGGCCGAGGTTTCCCATACGGCCCCGAACGATGTGTACAGGGTTCCGTGACACCTAACGGGTGCCCGGTATTCCCGGCCATGTACCTACCGCATCACAGCCCACCCCGCGGGTCAGCGCTGTCCACGGCCTCCAGTAAACTACAAACACCAGAAACTACTTGCAACTCCTGGACAAAGGACTATGGTGAATAAGAAGCCGAGAGGGTCCATTGGTTTTGGGCCCAATGCATGGTAGTAGTTGATTCTTAAATCACACATACAGATATCAGTGCTTAAGGACGGCTTCAATGAAACAACCCACCATGTACTCCTACATGGCCTTTCATCAATACCTTTACCAAATCGTGTTCACCACATCACTCTCATTACCGGCATGATCATTTCACTCTAGCCCATCACCCAGATGAACCAGACCTGACACGACTGTAAGAATAGCAGGCATAGCAAGGTAGGAACAACACATACATATGGCTCAATCAACTCCTACACATGCTAGTGGGTTTCATCTAGTTACTGTAGCAATGACAGGTCATGCAGAGGAAATGGCTTCAACTACCATAGCACACAGCAGTTTGAAACGCGTTGTCTTAATGCAGTAAAAGAGAGCAGAAGCAAGAACATGGGATTATATCGATATGATCAAATGGTTGGTTGCTTGCCTGATGGGTCGATGCACTGATATTGTTCTTCGTTGGGGTAATCACGATACTCCTCAGGGGCAGGACCTGCCGCAGAGAGCACCGATACACAATCATCACCAAACAATATGCAACAATATGATGCATGCATGAAACATGGCAATATGAGTGTGTTGGGCTAATGCAACTAAAACCAGATGGGTTTGAACCATTTTGAATCAAACATTCAAGTTTCAAACTCATACATGGCCCTTATAAGTGCTTAATCTAGTTCTGCTCTAAACATCAGGTTAGCTTTCTTAAACATGCATGAAACCAGTGCAGATGGATAGATTGAATTTTTCTGATCATTTTTCATATATAAAACTTTGCATTTGGAGCTACAGTTGATTTACTATGAATTTTTGAAGTTTGGGGTATTTTCTGGAATTTATAAATCATTCTGGATTTATTTTAATTCCAGAAAAGGATTACTGCGTCAGCATGATGTCATGCTGACCTCATCAGGTCAACAGGCCGGTCCAGGTCAAACTGACCAGTGGGTCCCGCATGTCAGTAGTTAATTAACTAACTAAATTTAGTTAAATCTAAACTGGTTAATTAGCAGAGGGGTGGGGCCCACTTGTCATAGACTCAGGGGAGTCAACCTGGACCCACCCTAGTCAAAGTCAATGTCAAACACGCCGGCGTCTAGCCGCCGGCGAGGCCGAACGCGGCGGCGAGAGTGGTTTTGTGCACTCCGGCGACCAAATGGGCGGCGGAGAGCATCTACAGGTAGCTGGGACCGAGCCGCAGCTCTTGGTGGCGGTGGTTGAGCTTAGGGTGGCCGGAGACATTGCCGGCGACGACTTTGGCGGTCGCCGGAGTCGGGTGAAGACGAATCCGAGGCTACGGGGCATGGCGATCCACGTGGTGAGGTGCGTTGGGCCCCTGGGGACTCGGTGAGTGCGTTAGACATGGTGGGGTGGCCGGTGGTTAGCCGGAGACACGTCGGCGATGAGCTCCGCGGCGGCATGTGCGGGTGAACTACGTGTGCTCGCGGTGGTGCACGAGAGCGATAAAGGGAAGAGGGAGAAGGTAGCCAGGCTCACAGCGGTCTTGAGGAAGCAGACGACGCGGTCAGAGATGAGCTGGTGCGGCGGCGACGGCGAAGGGGATCTCCGGCGGTGGCGAGGTCGAACGAGGTCGGGGCAGTGGCTTCAGGGAAAGCGAGCGCTCGGGGCTCGGCTTGTTCGAAGGAGCGGAGGGCGGCGAAGCTCCTGGACACGGTGGCGCAGCGCGGGGTTGACGGAGAGCGCGACTACGACGAGGGTGCGGCGGCGGTGGCGTCGGCCATGGTGCGGGAGAGCGAGGGAGAGGAGCTAGGGGGAGGAGCTGGTGTCTGCGGGGTCGGGGAGAGGGAGAGGGGTCGTTCCCCGTCATCAGCTGGACGAGGGGAGCGGCGAGGCGGCGGGCAGCTGTGTGGCACGCATGCTGTGCTCGCCGTCGAGCAGCTGCCTGCCTGCCTGGCCAAGCCAAGCAGCTCGCTGGAGCGGTGGCTGGGCTGGGCCAGCAGGTGGGCCTGCTAGGTGGCGCCAGGTAAGACTTTCCCTTCTTCCTGTTTTTTTATTTATTCTGCAGGTTTGTTGCATTTTTTAAAAATACCTAAGAAATTCCAAAAATCACCAAACTGCACCTGGTCCTTAGTTGGAATAATTCCAGCATGGAACATTTTAGTTTGGGAATATTTGAGCATTTGAAATATTTTATAAATTTTAAATGCCCAAATTCAAATACTTATGATTTAATTCAAAGACCTTAGGATGACCTAGAAAATTGTGCATCACTTTTGGCAGAGGTTCTGAACCAAGACAAAAAATGATGGACATTTTGGAAGGGCATTTCAGGTTCATTGAAAATATTTTTAGTAAACCCTAGTTGGATTCAGAGGGGGCTGGGGGTTCTGTCATCCCCATTTCAAGTTTCTGTTGAGAAAAATAGACATGATGCAACACTCTAATGCATGAACTAGCTGGGGTGTGACAGTGGTACCCGACCCTCCTTCGAGTAAACAACCGCTACACGCGTCAAATTATCACGTGGGCTGCCTTTTCATACAGAAACGAACTCCACCGTGTACCCGCGCGGGTGTGGCCGGGAACGAGACGTGAGTACGTGTGTCCTGCATGCACTTCTTCTTTAGGTGCAGGTACGTACGTGGGTGGGTGTGAGAGAGATGGTTTGTGCGAAACAGAGGCAATGTGTTGATGATATCTCAAACAGAAAAACGTAACATATGCAATGTGTGTGAAACGGAGTCATGGACGTGAGATATCGATAGAATTGGAAACAGGGATGAAGTGTGTGGCTGCGCGATCGATAAAGAGTGCCATCGAATTTGTGTTTGCCCACGTCAAAGATACAAGGCAGCTGGCCTACTGGAATTTGAGAGGGCAGAGGTGCAGTTTTTCTCCGTGGCATGGATACCTACCTACAACATTTGACTATCGGTGTGTGTGGGGGGGGAGTGGGCAGAGACTGATCGACTAGTATATGTGTGGGGAAGGAGAGAGACCTAACTATGTATTGAGGGAGATCGATCGACATCCATGAATATGTGTAGCAGAGGAATAAGGTTGGGAGAAAGACAAAGGTAGAGCGTCGGAGGGTTGGTGGTGGAGTGGCATCTCACAAATGGTGGGAGAGGCCTGCAAGACAAATGGAGGGTATGAGTTCAATATCAATAAGAGAGGGCGGGGGATGTCTGTCTGTCTATGCACGTGCGTGTGAGAGACGGGTCGGGAGGTATGCAAGGATGATGAGGGGAGAAGATATGGCAGAGCCGGTGTGTGCCGGAAAGAAGGAGCCGGGGGCCTACACACACCGCGGGTGGACGACCTAAAGGGAAATAATGAATGTGCACGATGGAGGGGACGCTAAGGGTGGGTGAGAGGGGGGGGCGGGCGTGTGCATGCACGATAGAAAGTTAGCGCTAGCTAGCTACAAATAGAAGAGGGTCGTGAAGGTGTAAAAGACGAACAAAGATCATAATTCATTATAAAAAAAGTGGATACAGATACTTGAAGAAGATGTCATAATGTAGAACATTGATTATAATTTGGGTTAATGTGTGGCTTTTGCAACTCAGGTCTAAATACTTGTCATAATGTAGGGGGTGAGGCACTATACTTTGTGTGATAAACACGGTGTACATATGGAACATGATTTAGATTATGAATATATAGTTAGTACATCAAATGTACTATTATTTGGAATCAACATCAAGTGTATTCAGAAAATAGAATTCGATTTCATGTAGTACACATAGTTCATATCTATCTCTATAGTAATCATGTGGTGTGTTATTAAGGTAATACACGAATGATGGTTGAAGTTGGCAACAATCATGATTGTAGATTCTTATTGAAATAGAGAAACGAATTCAAATTTAGTTCGAATTGCAGCGGTAGTATAGACATTTGGAATGCACTAAAATGTTGGTATGAGTAGGTTACATGCATTACACAGCAAGCGAAAAAATTTAATTGGACATAAAATGGATTCATACTCCCTCCTTCCATCTATATAGGGCGTAATGAGTTTTTTAAGACCGCCTTTGACTATTGACAAGATTAATAGTACATGACATGCACAATGTGAAAATTATATCACTGAAAGAACCTTTCACAGACGAATTTAACGGTGTGCTTTGTGTAAGTTGCATGTCATATATTATTGCTCTAATATTTGGTCAAGTTAGCATCAAAAAACGCATTAGGCCCTATATAGATGGAAGGAGGGAGTAGCTTTGAATAGCATTTGTATAGTAAAACGGGGCAAGACTCTCTCTTTGTGTGATGTGAATAGTTTTATTTTTTTCATTTTCTTTTCCGTTGAGGGAAGTGTGAATTGATTTGGTACATACAAGTACAATATTACTACACGTTAGGCTTGTCCCTAAAATTCAACCCGCGTCTTGTTATATCCCGAAAATTCAGATATCATGCTCCCAAAACTGGCGCCTTCACAACCCGTGCCTTGCTATCCCGAAATTACAACGCGCGTGAAAACTCCCTCCAGCTGCCAAATCCCGACACGTGAAATCCCCTTTCTAATCCTGAGCCGAAAGGGCTGCTAGTTCAAATCTGTGTGTGTGGGGGGGTACTTTTGTAACACACCCTACATTTTGGACAAGCGCGTCCCTAAGTCATGGTTCACCCCCTCCCATCACCCCCTTTTCGCCATTTGAAATCCCAGGACGCCATAACCTCTCCGCTCCAGCCGTGAAACCCCACCCTCATTCGTCCACCACCTCACCGCTGCCCAGGCGGAGCCTCTTCCCAGACGACGTCGTCCATCACAACAGCTCGACGTCCCTCGTCCACCTCCCCGGATGAGGATCCATCGTCATCCACATCGTCCCGCCGGTTCAGCCACCCCGTCCTCCACCTCCAAGGAGCTACTCCGATGATCGCCTCGTCTATCATGGCTGCTCCATCCCCACAGCACCGCCTTAACCTGCTCCACCGGAACCGCAGCATCCTCACCGACTCCTCGGACGAATCCGAGGTCTACTCGGCGCCACCAAAGAGGTTGTAACTCATCGCATTGCACCTTCTCCTTAACTCGACCTCCCGGCGCCGACGGTGCTCCATCCCGCACCCCCATGGAGCGGCTACCTTGAAGCCGGCGCCACGGGCGACATCTCCGCGGCGGCTGTCCCCCAGTGCGAGGCCCCTTCGGCGGCGGCGGCCATACCAGCCAGATCTGCTGCTGCTGCTCCAGCTCTCGCTCGCGCTGCTGCTGCTCCGGCTCTCACTCGATCGCTCGCTCGCCCAGCTGCTGCTGCTCTCGCTCGCGCTGCTGCTGCTGCTGCTCTCCCCCTCGCTCATGTTGCTGCTCTGCTCCGATTTAGCCACACTTCAGTCGACTTAATT
>NC_057801.1:688843170-688878661 GCF_018294505.1 Triticum aestivum
CCCGCAACGGGGACGAGGGCTCGCCAGAGAGGTACCACACTATCTATCTTAGGGTTCAGGGTGGGGGCGGGGGGGCCTAGAGGGCTGGCCGGGGCGGCGGTGGGGACTTGTTTCGGGGCGGCGAGGCGGCGCTGGGGCCGGTGGTTCGGCCGGTGGTGGCTGGCGGCTCAGAGGGGTGCAGGTTGAAGATGAACTGCAGGCCCTCCCTAAACTACATGTCAAGTGCCTCTCTACTACCATTGCGTTCAGTTTCGACAGTAACATTCAAATTCCACAGTAAATTTCAGTTTCGACAGTTAAGTTCGGAGTCAACAATTTTTACCTCATCTGTTGTAGTCAGGTGGTTTTTGGTGATGTAAATTTTACATCTATTTTACATCATCTATTGGAGATGCTATTAGAATTCCACTTGAGATTGATGATGTCTGTCTTGTGCTGCTTCAGCCTTAACGTCTTACGGCTCACCGGAGCTGCTCCAATGACAGAAAGATCCATCACAACAGAGTAGTGCCCTGGACGCTGTCTACAGATTCCTCAGATCTTCCTCCACACCTCCGACATCCACCTCTGCCTCAACTGCTTCAACGACCAACCCAATGATGCTGAGGTCTACACGTCTACGTCAAAGAGGTTGTACACTTGTTGCATCACTTATTACTATACATTCATGTCGATCCATTAGGGCTATTTTGGTTCAACGGAAAAACATAGCAATAGGGAATTTTCCAATGGCACTCTACTATTCAATTATTCATGATTTTGTTGAAAGGAATGAAGCATAACATCCACCTGGACCTACTTTTCAAAATCCTATGCATGAAAACAAGACCAAGTGCATTAGTGGCAGAATAACATTCTAACTGTACACGCTTTCATATGGTTTCACTTTATTTTGGCCATGTTTCTTTGCATTCCTCTGCTCTTCCAATTCCTATAAACCAAACACCCAAGTTGACAAAAATCCAGTGTTTACAAATGCTCTGTTTACCATGTGCATTCCTATCCTATTCCGGTGTTTTTCCTATCCCTGTGTTTTTAGAATCATGCAAGCCAAATGAGCCCTTACAGAATTACTTCAGTTACAGGTAGGTGTCGAAGGGAACTTTGTGTGGTTTGTCCTGCTCCTGCCACGACATCGTCCACCTCACCTAAGCTGCTCCATTGACAGAAGCATCCACCAAACCAGACATCATGACTCTTGACCGTCTTTCGCCGCCTCAAACCTCCTCCCCTGCCGCCGGCACCCACCGCAACGGCATCACCATCATCGACTCAGCAGATAAACCTGAGGAGTATACGGGTCCACAAGAGAGGTCGCACTCTTTTGTTTTTGCTTATGTTATGCATTGCTTAAAATTACCTGCTACTTTATCGTCCTGTTCACCTCTTGGACTCCAAGTCAGGTCCAAATTAATGTTGAAACTTGAGTTCTAAATTAGTTGTGGGGCACATATCGAGGCAGCAATGAATAGTATGTTTGTCTAATATCTGGTTCACCTAGGGTATGCCTATGTTGTTCATCTTGGGTGGGAAACAAATAGTAAAGCAATCATCATCTGTCTTTTTATTAAATTAAAGCAATCATCAGCCTGCTATCATTATTTTTGGATCCATCCACTGGTTGTTACCATCACTCTAAATTTCTGCATTCTCTCCTTACATAATCTCACCATATTTTTTCATATGCATGTCAGATATTGTACACAGTCATGCTGAACATGTAGAGAAAAAGAGAAGAGTTTTGCACGGCAATACAATGTCATGCATACATCGCTCCACGGTGGGTTCAATAGCAAACCCTCCCCGCCCCTCTCCACATTGTAATCCAGAGGAAGATATCTGTTCTGAGGCGGATTCAGACGTCGCTGACCACTCCTATTTACCCCCCAAGGTGTTTGCTCAACCTTGGCATGATGATGTTAGTCATATCATGCATATGTTGCCTTGCATTGCCTAATTTTGACATCATATATGTCATCTGCTTAGTTTAGACATGTTCTGTAATGCCACATGTTTAGTTTCATATCATATATGGGAATTATGCAGTCTCATGTCTTTTAGCCAGCCATAATATATGTGGAATGTGCAATGTCATCCTGTTTAACCAAGCATCATATATTTGAATGATATCTTGCCCATCCTTTTATTCATTACATATCCATTTATCGACAATGTTTGTACATTAAACTACACTTCCTGTGAATCAGCCATTTGGGTGGGAGATGGAAAAATCTGGAGTGAAAACAATGCCTTCAGAGCAGACAGTGCTACCTATCGAAGCAGATCTCTTGTTGGGTCCCGATAGCTCCTCAGAGATGGATTAAGAGACAGATGACCAGTCCTATTCCCCCACCGAGGTGTATGCTCTAACTTGGCACGATTATACTTCTCATATCATGCATATGGTGTCTTGCATTGCATAGTTTAGACATCATATACACATTATTCAACACCGTGTTCTTAGTTTAGACATCATATCGAATGCCCTCTATTTAGCATATAAATCACATATGTGAATTAAATGATGCAATCCTGATTACTTAGATAACATGTAGGTCAATTATGTCATGCAATCATGTTTAGTTATTCATCATATTTTTGAATTATGTTATGCTATGCTATCCAATTTAGATAGACATCATATATGTGAAATTATGTCATGCTATCCGTTTTAGTTAAACAATATACATGTCAACTATTTCATGCCCTCTTTTTTCCACACCATCTATTGCATCTGTTTCTCATACAATATCTGTACATTCAACTATGTTTCCTGTTTATCAGCCATTTGAATTGGAGCGGGTGATGCCAGTATCTAGCGGACTAAAAACACGGTCTTGAAATAAAATAGTGTTACCTCTTGGTGGAGATAGCACCCTGGTTGTACATGCACAAGAACCAGCCCTACCACACATAACCCAAACTCTCGCAGATTGTACGCCTACTGCGATGGACAGAGAACCAGCTTCACCCAATCTAACCCCAACCCCAGCCGATAGTAACCCAGTTCCTGTTGACACAACACCATCTCCACTACATAGCTCCCAAACAAGAGCAGTTAGTAAGGCAGCTCTGGTGCCCAAAGGGCCAGTACTATCACGGCGAACCCCAAACCCACCAGTAAGTACGCCTATTCCTATGGAGGAAGCACAACCAGCTAGTCATAGTTTAGAATCTATCGCATTTGATGTTGTTAAATCGTATGTGTGTATCTTCCCATCTTGGAAATATTATACTGAAGATGAAGGAAAATGCCAATCGTGGGTGTTTGTCCAGGAGTTATGTGTAAGTAATTTTATTCATGGAAATTACTTTGCCTTGTCCCATACATCCTACCTCCATGATGGTTATAATACAGTAAATTTTCCCATTTTTCTCTATAGAGAAGGACCGATTTGGAAACTCAGGATGAGGTAACCTATGCTAATACCTCTGCTATCTTCAAGAATGCTTGGTAGCAGTATCGGAATTACCTGAAGAAGACGTACTTCACCGGCAAAGAAACTCATCAAATTCCCTTACGTTCCCCTAAGACACATTTAATGGACGATGACTGGGAACGCCTTGTTCTGTACTGGTCCCGAACCAAGAATGTGGTAAGGTCTATGAGCTCATTTTCTATTTTTAAGTATTATATTCTTGCGTCTTACTGTACTCTGTTCATGTAGAACAAGTGCCTAAACCTGAAGAACAATTGTTCTAATTTAAGATTTCATTGCTATCATAGTTCAAAAAAGCGCTAGGCGTTAATTGTGCATTTTGCCACCGCCTTGCGCTTTACTGAACAAAGTGCATGCTTATGCGCAGTTATGCACAGATTAAGCGTAGTTATGCGCAATGCGTTTTGCCAATGCCTAGAGCCTAGGCGCGCTTAAGCGCTCGCTTAGGCGCGCCTTTTTTAACTATGATTGCTTTGCTCTTGTATCACTGTATTTACTCATACAAACTTATTTTTAAATTGAAGGATCCAATCAAAACTCCAATGGCACAACAGGTATGTACACGCATGTTTCTTTAACAGGTTTGCTCTTATCAATAGCTCTGTTGATTTCAATTTCAATTGTGTATACAGTTGACTTTTCAGATCATGCACATTACTAGCATCACAACAGAGCCAATAGTGTTGTTGTACATGTAGATCCGTGGTACCCGTCTGAAATCTTGTTGTGCCATGTAGTTTCCCACGCTTTGTATTCTTTCACTGTTGCTTTGTCTTGAACTGATATGATTTGAACCGTGTCTCTATTTTGATTTGGCAAGACAATGCAGTGACCATAGGACATAGATATATGTTTGTTTGATGCTTTTATTATGTACTAGTACTTGGCAATAGAAGACTTGGTAGTTTAATCATGTCCACCTTACTAATGAACTGCTTCACCGAAATGAGTTTCATATACTAGTACATGCTAAACTTGTTATGTGTCTGCTTGTTTCTTCTTTTAGAATGCTGACAGAATATTGGGGAAGAGTGCCTTATTAAGCAATGGTAAAGGAAGTAATGCAGATAAGGTTCAGGATAGTGACACATCCTTGTTGGTCTCCAACAAAGCTGATAAAACAGCGAAGGAAGACTATCTTGAAGACAGCAAGACAACCCCAAAGTCCTGTGTTGATTTCGTGTTCGAGTTACTGGTCACTACCGCTTGCACAAGCTATTCAAACTCACTTTCTGAATCAGTTCAGTTTCTTGAGTCTCAACTACAAGCTGAAAGACATCGATCAACTGTGTTGCAACAAGAAGTGGAAGGACTGCGGATGTCCCTGGAGCATTCAGATGCATACTTTCTGGTGCAACAACAAGCGTTGGAGGATTTTAGCACCAAACAGGACAAAGCTAATAAGCTTGCTAAGCTTATTGCTAGCATGGTGGATACCCAGGATAACGTTTCTTGAGCTCTTCTGAAGTTGTTTCAGTTATGCTCTTGTTTTGCTGCCGCATTTATTTGCACTGGTGGCCAATTTTGACGGCCAGTGTATGTAATATGCTGCTTTGTTCCCTATATTTACACTGGTGGCGAACTTTGATGCCCAGTGGATGTAGTATGTGTAATAGTGGTAATAGGCTAGTGTTAATTTCTTGCTTATTTATTTCATTATTGTCTTGTTTAGTTGTTTGCTTGTAGTCACTTCAGTTATTTTTCTGTGTTTTTCTAGTGGCTACAATAGCCTATTTTTGGTAACTAGGCCAAAATAATCATGGCAACACATGGACTATTGTAACCATGGGCCTCATGAGGGTCGTATGATCCATGGGCCTTCTTCGAGCCGTAGGATCCATTGGCCTTCTATACGGGCCTTAGGATCCATGGGCCTTCTATACGGGCCTTAGGATCCATGGGCCTTCTAGGGGCCGTAGGGTCCATGGGCCTTCTACGGGCCGTACGATCCATGGGCCTTCTACGGGTCGTATAATCCATGGGCCTTCTACGGGCCATATGATCCATGGGCCTCTTACGGGCCGTAGGATCCATGGGCCTTCTACGGGGCGTATCATCATTTCGCCAATCATGGGTCGTACTATTAGTGGACCATAACGGGCCATTAATAGGTTGTATTTGATAACTCTATGAAAACAGCCCAACGTTTTTTACATAAAAACGACCCAACGTATTAACGGTCCACAAACGGGCTGACTCTAACGACGGGATGAATTTGGCCCACAAGCATAAAATGACAGTAACGGGTCGTATGTAACCGAATGCTACAAATGAGCCCAAGAATCAATGGGCCCTGAGAAGGCCGAAAGATAACTTGGGCTGGAAATGGACCAATGGAATAACGGGCCGTTAATGGGTATAAAGTGATACACCGTTCATTACGGGCTAGTTTCACCACGGGCCATTAATGGGCCAAGAGTTACAAAGGGCCTCATATGGGCTGAAAGAAGTCATGGGCCACACATGGGCCGGAAGTTAAAACAGGCTGGAATCATATTGGACGGCCCAGATGACGCTATTGGGCCTAATTCGGAGAGGTCGTAATGGGCCCTGGGTTAGCGGGCTGTAAATGGGCTATATGCAAACAGGCCGTTAATAGGCTTTCCGTGGGCCGGCCCGCCACCTTTTGCCCAAGTCAAACAGGCCGGCCTTTTCACAGGAATGGGCCTCTGTTGGTCCGTGCCACGTGTCGCCGTATCATAGGCGCCTTTGGTCCAATGAGTGGATGACATCTGTCCCAACGGTGAGCCGACACGTGCTTCCTCCAGCCAATGATGATTTTACATGTGGAAAATCCCCATTGGTCGGGGCTGTTAATGGGTTATCGGATCCAACACCGGACCCGATAGCTTAACGGCGTTTCGTTATGGTGGATGCCATGTGTCGGTCACCGTTGATGAAAGCACTTCTGTGACGTGTGATTTATCGTCATGGAAGTGGACACTTCCGTGGTGATAATTTTGGTAATGTCAAGGAACACTTCTACGACAACACATGTATGACTATCTTGATTCTGTCATAAAATCGTCATGGATGTACATGCATGACAAAAAACACTACCTACTATGACAAACACGTATCATCACGGAAATGTATTTTTTTTTGTAGTGTGATGATGGCCCAGGCGGCGTTCTGGCGCCACCGGAAGCAAGGGGGAGAGAGCCCCCTTCTTATTCTTCTTCCTTGACCTTCTCCCTAGATGGGAGAAGGGTTTCCCCTCTGGTCCATGGCCTCAATGGGTTGGGAGGGGCGAGATCCCCTCCGAGATTGGATCTGTCTCTCTCTGTTTCTGTGTTTCAGATTCTGGCCTTTCACCGTTTCTTATATTCCCGGAGATCCTTAACTCCGATTGGGCTAAAATTTTAACACGATCTCTATCCAGATATTAGCTTTCTTGCGGCGAAAGAAGGGCACCAACCGCCTTACGAGGTGGCCACGAGGGTCCAGGGCGCGCATGCCCCCCTGGTGCATGCCCCCTGCCTCGTGCCCCCCTCGGGCATCGTCTCGCGTTGATTCTTCTTCCCAAAATTCATAAATATTCCAAAAAAAATATCCGTAAATTTTTATCCCGTTTGGACTTCGTTTGATATGGGTTTTCTCCGAAACAAAAAACATGCAACAAACAGGAACTGGCACTGGGCACTAGATCAATATGTTAGTCCAAAAAATAGTATAAAAAGTTGCCAAAAGTATATGGAAGTTGTAGAATATTAGCATGGAACAATCAAAAATTATAGATACGACGAAGACGTATCAATGCACACCCACTAGTTTTTTTTGAGCTTTCATACACTTATAGCTCTAGTGCATCCGTTACATGGCAATCCCTTCTCACTCACATTGATATCAATTTATGGACATCTCCATAGTCCATTGATTTTCCTAGTTGATGTGAGACTTTCTCCCTTATTTTGTCTACTCCCAATTTCTATTCCTCTCATAGTGTTATATCCATGGCTCACACTCATGTATTGCGTGAAGAGTTGAAAAGGCTGAAGCTCATTAAAAAGTATGAAACAATTGCTTGGCTAACACCGGGGTGGGCATGATTTATACTTTGTGTTGAGAAGAGGGAGCATAACAAGACTATATGATTTTGTAGGGATAACTTTCTTTAGCCATGTTATTTTTGAAGCTTAATGATTTTGCTTTCTAGTATGCTTGTATTATTGTTTTTATGTCACTGAACTTTTGTTTCGAATCATACAGATCTGAATATTCATGCCAAATATAAGAGATTACATTGCTAAATATGTTGGGTAGCATTCCACATCAAAAATTCTATTTTTATCATTTACCTACTCGAGGACGAGCAGGAATTAAGCTTGGGTATGCTTGATACGTCTCCAACGTATCTATAATTTTTTATTGTTCCATGCTATTATATTATCTGTTTTGGATGTTTTATATGCATTAATATTCTATTTTATATTACTTTTGGGACTAAGTTATTAACCCAGAGCCCAGGGCCAATTTCTATTTATCCTTGTTTTTGAGTTTTACAGAAAAGGAATATCAAACGGAGTCCAAACGGAATAAAACTTTTTACAATGATTTTTCTTGGACCAGAAGACACACGTAGGATTTGGAGACGAAGTTAGAGGAGTACCAAGGCGGCCACGCGGCTCAGGGGCACGCCCCAGGGGGGCGCCCTAAGGGCCTGTGGGCCCCTCGGAGCTCCTCCAACCCTAATTCTTGGCCTATAAATTCATAAATATTCCCAAACGACCAGAAGCGTCCACCAAAATACTTTTCCGCCACCGCAGGTCTCTGACCTCGTGAAATCCCATATGGAGGCCTTTTCCGGTACTCTGCCGGAGGGGGATTCGATCAGAGAGGGCTTCTACATCAACCCTATTGCCCTTCCGATGAAGCGTGAGTAGTTTACCACAGAGCTACAGATCCATAGCTAGTAGCTAGATGGCTTCTTCTCTCTCTTTGATCTTCAATACAATGTTCTCCTCGATGTTCTTGGAGTTCTGTCCGATGTAATATTCTTTTGCGGTGTGTTTGTTGAGATCCAATAAATTGTGGATTTATGATCAGATTATCTTTGAATATTATTTGTATCTTCTTTGAATTCTTATATGCATGATTTGATATCTCTGTATTTCTCTTCGAATTATCGGTTTGGTTTGGCCAACAAGATTGGTATTTCTTGCAATGGAATAAGTGCTTAGTTTTGGGTTCAATCTTGCGGTGTCCTCACCTAGTGACAGTAGGGGTAGCGAGGCACATATTGCATTGTTGCCATCAAGGGTAAAAATATTGGTTTTTCATCATATTGCTTGAGTTTATCCCTCTACATATGTCATCTTACTTAAAGTCTTACTCTCTTCTCTTGAACTTAATACTCTAGATGCAGGCAGGGGTCGGTCGATATGTGGAGTAATAGTAGTAGATGCAGGCAAGAGTCGGTCTACTTGACACGGACATGATGCCTATATTCATAATCATTGTCTTGGATATCACCATAACTTTGTGCTTTTCTATCAATTGCTCCGTAGTAATTTGTTCACCCATCGTATTATTTTCTTTCAAGAGAGAAGCCTCTAGTGAAACCTATGGCCCCCGGGTCTATTTTCCATCATATATTTTCAGATATATAAACCAAAAAAAAACACCACGCTGAGTTTTATTTACTTTTATTTTGTTTTACGCTTTAGAAATCTTTTATATCTATCTCTATCAGATCTCACCTTTGCAAGTGACGTCAAGGGATTGACAACCCCTTTATCATGTTGGGTGCAAGTGTTTGATTCTTTGTGCGGGTGCATAGATTGGAGACTTGCTTGTATCTCCTACTGGGTTGATACCTTGGTTCTTAACTGAGGGAAATACTTATCTCTACTTTGTTGCATCACCTTTCCTCTTCAAGGGAAAAATCAACACAAGCTCAAGAAGTAGCAGCTACCGCCTTTTCGGCAGCCGCCTTCTTCTCGGCCGCCTCGGCCTCGCCCTTCTTCAGCGCGGCCTTAAGGCCCTCGACCTTCTTTAGCATGACTTTGAGGCCCTCGACCTCCACGGCAGAAGCTGCAGTCACCGAACATCGTATGCTCAGCATGCATTCCAGAATGTAGCTATCCGATGGTATTGACTATGTATTATGATAGGGGCTTACCTTGTGCCTCATCAAGTTGTTTGTTGACAAGGTCAAGCTCTGTATCGGAGCGTTTCAGCTTCTGATCCATCTCCTCCAGCGCCATGACATTAGCAGCCGTCGCCAAGGATGATACCTGCAATTATTAAATCAATCATGACGCCTCAACTACTGCCCTATGGATATATTGACGCTCTGTAAGGATTTTGTAATCCTCACAGAGTCTCGGGGGTTGTTTTGTACAAGGAGTATTCCAACCCTGTCTACATGCTAAATATGTTCCATGGAGAAAGAGCATTATTTGACTCACCTCAAAGCCTTTTAAAAGGCCTTGGACGACATCGTCCAGTCCGGCGTTGACAGACTGAACATTGTCTAGAACCGCACCCATAAGGGCGCGGTGTTCGGCGATGATGACAGATTTTTTTCACCGATTCCAGATGTCGCGTCTGGCCAGCCAGCCTGCTGCTGCCCGATTGTTGGTGTTCGGGACGGGCGGTGGGACCCCGGTTCCCCCTTCGTTAGAAGGCGATCGGCACCTCCGAGGGACTTGGGGGATCTTGGGAAGCTGGTTGGGAGGGTCTGAATGGTCTGAACTCTTCTCACGTGTTTGCCAGGAGGGACGCATCCTCCTGGTCTTTGATGGCCGAGGCATCTGCCTTGGCCATGATCTCACCGTCACCCTCCCCTGTGTTCGGATGAGGAGGGGTCCTTCGGGACAGCACCTCCTCGGGATCTTCGGAGACCAGGGGAGGCACGGAGCGCGATGCTGATCCACTGTCCGCCAATTCGGCGGGCGGAGAGGTCCCCTCTGAGGTTTGCTCGGCAGGGTGGCCATGCGGTGGGCTGAAATATCACATAATCCGTTTCTGTCAATAAAAGACTAGTAAAAGGAAGGAAGTAAGAGATGTTCAAATTCATACCTTGTGGCGGGGGGCTTGACCCTGGGGTCCTTTTCCGGGACCTTTTCTTATGTGATAGACTCCTCGTCGGAGTCTGAGCTGTCGGGTAGGACCACCTTACACTGCCTCTTTGAGGCCTGAAGAGATTGCTCCTCCTCGACGTCTTCGGACGCCGCCATCTTCTTGGTGTGGGAGGAAGCACTTTCCTCCTCGTATTCGTCCTCCTCCCCATCTTGAGCAGGTGGGGCTGCAGCAACCCCGGCCTTGGCGTGTGGGCGACCTCTTGAGCGGCGACCTTTCCTAGTATCTGGCAGGTCCTTCTTGTTCTTTCCCTTCTTCTCTGGCACCTCATAAGGCGCCACGACTAGCAACTCCTCCAGTTGAGTTGTCCAGGGCTCTTCGGGCATTGGAGTCGGACTGCTGATGTTCTTGGCCTTCTTAAGCCAGGCCTACGGAGGCAACAAAAAGAAACTTAGACCGAACTTTGTCCAGCATGAGCATCATAATACAAATTGGGCAAATGATCAACTACCTCCCTCGGGGGATTGGCGGCATCAAGGCCAATGTCTTCTTTCTTGGTCGGCTACGCGTCCTGGGGCTTGAACAACCACCTCCACACCTTGTGGTGGGTGGTGCCGAAGAGGTACTGCATGGTGGCCGTGTCCTCGGGTTTGAAAGACCACATCGAGGTGGCCCTCTGCTGTCAAGGGAGGAGGTGGCAACGGAGCATTATCTGAACCATGTTGGTCAGCTTGGCGTCGGTCTCCATCACATTGGAAACGCATTTCTGCAATTTCTTCACCTTGTTGGCTGATCCCCAATTAAGACCTTTCTTGGTCCACGAGGTCAATCTCGCTAGGGGGTCCGGATCTAAACTCGGGGGCTACCATCCATGCTGCATCCCGTGGATCTGTTATATAGATCCATTCCTTCTGCCACACCTTGACATTGTCGATGAATGTGCCCTCCGGCCATTGGACTCGGGTGAGCTTGCTGATCATCGCTCTGCCGTAGACCGTCTGGGCGCCGCCGACCACCTTCAGCTTGACATTGAACACCTTCAGCCACATGACGAAGTGCGGCGGGACCTGTAGAAGGGCCTCGCAAACGGTGATGAAGACGGAGATGTTGAGAAGGGAGTTGGGGGCTAGATTGTAAAAATCCAACCCGTAGAAGAACATCAGTCCCCACATGAAGGGGTGCAGCGGGAATCCCAGCCCTCGGATGAAGTGGGAGAGGAAGACCACCCTCTCGCCTGGCTTGGGTCTAGGGATGACCTCCCTTCTCGGCAGCCTGGTGAGCGACGTCGACCGACAGGTAGCCGGCTTGCTTCAGCTCCTCAATGTCAATGGTGACGATGGAGGCCTCCCACAGTCCCACTTGTCGTTGGCACCGGATCTGGCCATGGTCGTACCTAGGAGGAGGCGGGGAAGGGAATCGCTGCAAAAGAGTAAGGCAGGGCGCTGGAGCTCTGGAGATTGGAAAAGTGATGGCGAGAGGTGGAATAAGGCATAGGCTGGTGACTGCGGCTATTCCCCTTTTATGGGCCACGGAGAAGCCAAGGGTTCCTTTTTCCATGCCGCAGGCCTCTCCACTTCCTGATATGCTCGTGACATTATGCGCGGGTGCGATGATCAAAATCATTGATCATATCCCCTAAAAAGCGGAGTACAACCTCTGCCTTGATGAGACATGCCAATGGAGGGGCGGCCTCGAGCCGCGTATCAAGAACTTGCAACGGTTTGGTATTATGACCGGGCGCGATCCTTCACCGAAAAAGTTGTCAGGTGAGGGCACTGTTCACATTGGAGCACTTTTGCCTTCAGGGCTAAGTAAAGACAATGCTCTGGACTCCAAATATTACTTGACTCCGAACACACACATGAAAAAATGGAGAACTTGCCTCGCAAGCCGAAGACCGTGGGATATGCGAATGCCGGACACAAGCCCTGGCATTGGAGGCTAGTTTGAGGGCTACTAAGGGAGTCCTGGATTAAGGGGTCCTCGGGCCGCCGGCCCATTGCTTATGGGACGGACTGACGGGCTCCTATGGAGCCGAACTAGGGTGTGGACCCGTGACCAGATAGGACATCTCGGAGCCATGGCGTGCCCTCCAAATCAAGATTTAGCATGATCTTTCCTTGGTTGTAACCGATCGCATGTAACCCTAACCCTACTGGTGTCTATATAAACCAAAGAGTTTTAGTCTTTAGGTCTAGAGCAACATCCAATCCCTCCTCGACCTAGGGTTTAGCTCACCTGATCTCTAGGTAGATCGACTCCGTAACCATACTATACACATCAAATACAATCAAGCAGGACGTAGGGTTTTACCTCTTAGAGAGGGCCCGAACCTAGGTAAACATTGTGTTCATCGTCCCTTGTCCCCGTCGATTCTAGACCCACAGCTCGAGACTCCCCTACCCGAGATATGCCGGTTTTGACACCGACATCGGCCCCGGTGCCTTCTTGATCATAGGCGGCAGCTCCTCCTTGACAGTGAGGTGGTGGCGGCGCGGCGGTGACAATGGCACATCGTTGCAGTCGTACCGGCTGCATGGCGGGGACGCTGGCTCCTCCTTTACGTGGCGTCCGATCTGGACGCTGCGGTGGTGCGGTGGTGAGGCCGGCTCCTCCTTCACGTGACATATGATTTGGACGCCGCGGTTGTGCTGCCGGGTCCTCCATCACCAGCAGGAGCGTGGATGCCGAGTCGGTCTTGACGTGGTGGCATGGTGGGGAGGCCGACTCCTCCTTCATGCGTGGCTCCTTGTCACTCCTTGTCCACCTTGTCACTTTGGCTAGCATGAATACTCCTTTGTCTCTGGCTTTTGAAGTTTTATACTTCAAGCAGAGACAAGGAGAAAATTTGAAAGATGCTTGGTATAAGCTAATGGAATCTTATCGCATTAGCAACCTGAAAGGGGATGCAAAGATTTTTCTTCGAAATTTTTATATAGGATTAGCCTTGCACTATAGGCAACTTCTGGATTTTGCCGCTAAAGGAAATTTTATCGAACTTGATGCTAATACTGCCTATGAGATTTTAGAGGGGATTTTGGGATTTCCACCCACCAAGAAGGGAATTTCTTTTACTCAAGAAGGGGTTCAAGTCTTAGACAAGTTGTGTGATTTTCACAAACATATGGTCGAGTTGCGAAAATATATTGAACCCCTCAAGCATATTAGTGGAAACCTCAATCGCATGAACACTTTGATTACTCTTTGTAATAAGCGGTTGTATATCTTAGATCTCAAGATGGTTTCTTTTACTGAGAATTTAGGGAAGCGCAAAGAACCTCCAGGTTTTGCGAAAGCCCTTACAAAAGTTGCCAAAACTACGAATGACAACACTTAGATCTTTGCTTTATGCCTAGCTACGGGCGTAAAACGATAACACTCGTTGGGAGGAAACCCAACTTGTATCTTTTTGTTTTTTGGTTTTCTTGCTGTTTTCAATAAAATACCCAATTATTCCTCTCTTTAGATGTGTTTTTGTGGTTTAAATTAGTGGTTGCGCCAAGCAAAGCCTTTGGGATAATTTGGGAGATAGTTGATTTGATCTTGTTGAAAATAAGAAACTTTTGCGCTCAGAAAAATAATTTGAGTAAATCACATAAACTTGATTTTGCTCTGAAGTTGTTACACAAGATTGATATACAAATGTCCCACGTTGTCCTAATTTTTCAGAATTTTTGGAGTTACAGAAGTATACGAAGTTCCTTGATTACTATAGACTGTTCTGTTTTTGACAGATTCTGTTTTCATTGTGTTATGTGCTTGTTTTGATGATTCTGTGGTTTCCTGTGAAGAGTTTTTGCCATGGAAAAGTGAAAATACAGTAGATATAATACAATAACAAAATATGAACGGGTTTGCAACAGTACTTAAAGTAGTGATTTGCTTTCTTATACTAACGGATCTCATGAAGGTTTTGTTGAGTTTTGTGTGATTGAAGTTTTCAAGTTTTGAGTGAGATCGCGATGGATGAAGGAATAAGGAGTAGCAAAAGGCTATGCTTGGGGATGCCCGAGGCACCCCAAGATAATATTCAAGAAGTATCAAGCAACTAAGCTTGGGGATGCCCCCAAGTGGTATCCCCTCTTTCTTCTAACAACCATTGGTATTTTACTTGAAACTATATTTTTATTCATCACGTATTATGAGTTTTGCTTGGAGCGTCTTGTATGATAGGAGTCTTTGCTTGTTTTTCTTTGTGTTTTAAGTCATCTATCCTTGTTGGACACACCTAGTTGAGGGAGTCAAAATTATGCTATGACTTATTAGAATTGCTCTCTATGCTTCACTTAAATCTTTATGAGCTATGGAATTGCCCTAGTGCTTCACTTATATCTTTTTTAGCATGGTGTGCTTAATTATTTTTGAAGAAATGCTCTCATGCTTCACTTAGATTTATTTGAGAATTTGTAAAAAAATTAAGAAATTCTCTCTTGCTTCACTTAAATTATTTTGAGAGAAGAAAAAATTTATGCTCATGTTCTTCACTTATATTTTTTTGAACTATCAAAAGAAACATATGAGATTAGTCCCAAAGTGATAGATATTCAAGAGGGATATAATAAAAACTTTCATGAAGATCATTGGACAAAATAAACTTGATTCTTTGTAATAGTTTTGAGATATGATGATAGTGATATGTGAGTCATGTTGATGAGTAATTATGCTTTAATAAGAATATTGGTGTTAAGGTTTGTGATTCCCTATGCAAGCATGAAAGTCAATAGTTATGCAATGAAATTACATCCTACTTGTGGTGCATTATTTGGTGTTAGTTATGCTTAATGCTCGCTTATGATATTTTTAGTTTCTTGGTTGGATGTTTCCCAATCTTTTGCTAGCCTTCATTTGCACTAAGTATGATCAATACTTGTGCATCCAAAATCCTTTAAAATAGTTTTTGCCACATGAGTCCACTATACCTACCTATATGCGGTATTCTTTTGCCGTTCTAAGCAAATTTTTATGTGTCATCTCTAAATTTTGAAATAAATTTCTATTTTGTGTGCTCGTACCGCTCATGAAACGGTAGGGGTTGGCTGGTATTTTTTCATACTAGATGTGTTATTCTCAAGATGAGTGTTTATTCACTTGTCATTGCACGAGAGTACGACAAATGTATTAGGGATGCCCAGTCCCGAAATGAAAAATGAATTTACTTTATGTTGTCAAATAATAAATTTCTTGGAAAGTGTTGGTATGGAAGGCACCCGTGGATACGGTTAGCCATGGAAAGTGAAAGTATGGTGTAAAAAGGAATAAACTTTAGCATGGAAAGTGTTGGGAACTACTCGATCGTTTTCGTTGACAGGAAAAGCATGCCACCCAACATGTTTTATCTCTATCTTTTTTACTTTGAGCTATGGCACCTCTACAAATCCCTACTTTCCTCCGCGAAGGGCCTTTTTATTTACTTTATGCATTTTTTTATTTTACTTGAGTCTCCATCTTCTCTTATAGAGCACCAACTAAGGGGCAAATAAGATCGTACTTGAGCATTGGGTGTAGCTAATATGCGAGTGTGTTTCATGAATGGATCAATGATTGAGCATAATGGGCTAGGGATAACTTGCTTTAGTGTTGATATTTTGAAAGACATGGTTACTTGTTGATATGCTTGAGTATTAAAGTCCTCATGTCAAAACTAGACTATTGCTTTGAACCATATGAAAGTCCAAATGTCCATGCTACAAAGAAAATAATATGTGATGAACATGTTAGGCAACATTCCACATCAAAAATTATATTTTTATCATTTACCTACTCGAGGAGCAGGAATTAAGCTTAGGGATGCTGATACATCTCCAACGTATCTATAATTTTTTATTGTTCCATGTTATTATATTATCATTCTTGTATGTTTTACAATCATTTTATTGCAAATTTATATCACTTTTTGGGACTAACCTATTGACATACTGCCGAGTGCCAGTTTTTGTTTTCTGCTTGTTTTTTACATCGCAGGAAATCAATATCAAACGGAGTCCAAACGCAGCGAAACTTCTTGTGGATTTTTTTGGACCAAAAGGCATCCAGTGGGTCAAAGAAGTACCGAAGAGGGGGGCCGAGGTGAGCACAAGACACCAGGGCGCGCCTGGAGGCCTAGGCGCCCTGGCGGGTTGTGCCCACCTCAGTGGCCTCCCACACCGTCTCTTTGCTCTATAAATACCCCAATATTACAGAAACCCTAGGGGGGGGGGTCGATGAAAATTAGTTCCAGTTGCCGCAAGTTCCAGAACCACCAGATCCAATCTAAACACCATCACGGAGGAGTTCATCATCCACATTGGCGCCTCTCCGCTGATGCGTGAGTAGTTCATTGTAGACCTACGGGTCCGTAGTTAGTAGCTAGGTGGCTTCCTCTCTCTTTCTTGATTCTCAATACAATGGTCTCTTGGAGATCTATTTGATGTAACTCTTTTTGCGGTGTGTTTGTTGGGATCCGATGAACTTTGAGTTTATAATCAGATCTATGTTTTTATCCATGAAAGTTATTTGAGTATTTTGATCTTTTATATGCATGATTACTTATAGCCTCATATTTCTTCTTCAAATCTTTGGTTTAGTTAGGCCAACTAGATCGATTTTTTCTTGCCATGGTAAGATGTGCTTTATGATAGGTTTGATCTTATGGTGCTTGATCCCAGTGACAGAAGGGGAACCGACACGTATTGATCGTTGCTATTAAGGATAACAAGATGGGGTCTATTTCTACATAAATAGATCTTGTCTACATCATGTCATCGTTCTTATTGCATTACTCTATTTCTTCACGAACTTAATACACTAGATGCATGCTGGATAGCAGTTGATGTGTGGAGTAATAGTAGTAGATGTACGCAGGAGTCGGTCTACTAATCTTGAACATGATGCTTATATAATGATCATTGTCTGGATATCGTCATGATTATTTTAATTTCTATCAATTTCCCAACAGTAATTTGTTTACCCACCGCATGTTATTTTTTTCGAGAGAAGCCACTAGTGAAATCTATGGCCCCCGGGTCTCTTCTTAATCATATTTGCCTTCGAGATCTATTTTTATTTGTTTTTATTTTCAGATCTATTAATCCAAAAACCCAATATTCTTTGTTGCACTTTATTTTATTCGTGATCAATTTATCCAATCTACTACAATTAATCTCCCGTGAACTCGCCAATTTCTGGCACCGTCACCTGAAAGGGATTGACAATCCCTTTAACACATCGGGTTGAAAGTATTTGTTCTTTGTGTGCAGGTACCGTTTACGTAGTTTTGCTTGGTTCTCCAACTGATTCGATAACCTTATTCTCATCACTGAGGGAAATACATACTGTTGTTGTGCTGCATCATCTCTTCCTTTTTGGGGAAATACCGACGTAGTTCAAGCAAACGTCGAAGGTTTACGGGTCCACCTTGAAGATGCCCTTAGAGCATCTCTAGCAGACCCCATATATCCCACGAAACTGTAAAATAACCGTCAGTTTTCAGTTTCGGGCGGAAAAAGTAGCCAGAACAGACCCTTTATACACCTTCGACCTGTAATTTTTTAATGGGTGCAGTAAAAAAACTCCTCCTAATCCGCAAAAACATAGTTTTCGCGTCCGCTTCTACGGTGCCCTATATCGGAAAAAGCAGTTGGCGGGAGCCCAACCGCCACGGAAACTTCCGCGTCTGCCGTCCACATCCGCCGTCTGCGCCACCCCGGACGTCGCCCCACCCGTCCCTGGACGCCGGCAGCCCGTCCGTGCCGCCCCAGTCCCCTAACCGCCGGCCGGCCGCCCCGGTCGTCCGCCCCGTCCGCGTCTCTTGCTGCGGCGATGGAGGAGCTAGCTAGCTCCTGGATTGGCCGCTTCGTGCGGTTCGTATTCGGTCGCCTGCGGCTTTGTTTTTGCCGCTTCGTGCGCTATCCGTCGGTTTCGCGGGAGCAAGCTAGATGACCATGGACACGGACGAGAGGAAGAAGAAGACGTGGAGAAAGAATATAAGCGAATATTTGGTTTTACAGTTTAAGTTTGACGGGTCTGTTCTACCGCAGCTAAAACCGCCCGCTCTTAGGGATTGCATGTAGTTTGTCTCGTGGCGGTAGCGGCGGCTTCCCTTTGCAGTCTGGTTCTCTCCGTCATGTTGGTGTGACATGCGGTGTCAACGGTAGGCATGTGAGCTCATGTGAAGATTAGAATCTTGATTATGTGGATCTTTCGGTAGCAACAACTTCAACGGTCTCTTTTTTAGGACTGCTTAATGTCTTTTTGTCGACGGTTAACAATGAGAACAATCTGGAAGCAAGGGGAATTCCGCACTCTGAAAAATGCAACCTCTGCGACCAGCACAATGAGACACCTCTTCACCTGATCTTCCAGTGCCCCTTTGCCCGAGCCGTTTGGTTCCTTGTGGCTACTGAGCTGGGCACCCCATCCCTATTCGCTGCGGCCCAGCAAGCTACCTCAATCGCTGCTTGGTGGAATAATTTCGCATCCAGTCTAGGCAAGAAGGCGAAAAGTGCAGCCATCTATACAGCATGGAACATATGGAAGGAGAGGAATCGCCGGGTCTTCGATCACAAGTCTCTACAAGAGTCTGCTATTCTACAACTTATCAAACAGGACATTCTACAGCCTACCCTATCCACTCATTGGCTCTCGGATGTTGAGAACAACCCAGAACCGGAACCAGATTGATGTAATTTTTCACTTTCATGGTGAAGGTCACCTTAAAACCTGGTCTGTAATGCAACCTTTGTAGCACCTTTCCTCTCGTTCTTAATGTATGGGCAGCTCAATCTGCCAATTCCTCAAAAAAAAAATCGCCGGTGCGCCATTGGACCACTTGGAAGGTAGCAGAAGATTGCCCCTAGACACCTTGGTGTATTTGTATTGAGGGGAAGTTTGCTCATATTAGTGAGATATTTCTTGTCTTTTTTGCGAGCAAGAGTTTTCTTGTTATGCACGGGGAAAATGACTTTGACTGTGCAACATGTTGATAAATAAAAGTAAAATAAGTGGTCTCCGAAATGTTTTTGAGGGGAAGTTTGCTCGTACTAGTAAGATTTTTCTTGTTACACAGGAAAAATGATTTTGACAGTGCAACATGTTGGTAAAATAAAAGTGGTCTTGAAAAGCAAATTGGTAAACAAACGGAAGAAACTTAGGGAAAAGCTTACCATCACTTGTTGTATGGCAGCGGCTGCGTCCGCCACCTCCCTTGCATGATACGCATAAAGTGATGGCTCGCACTTCTACAACAGCGGCTATACTTCTGAAACATGTGCGGTGTTGTAATGGTCTACGACTGGTTTATATTTTGCAATAAAATCTCTGTTGTGAAAATTTTCTGCAACTAGACCTCAGTAGCAAAAAAAAGCAACAAAACAGTTGTTGCAAAAATTCTGTAACAAGACATGTGTTGCAATGGTGGAGGCACGCTCAGCTCGCTTGATGCTGCAAATCTGACTGCTCGCGATCCGGCTGATCTTTTAGAAAGATTATCCGGCAGACGCGTGTAGCATGCCCCACTTAGTTTAAATAGACGTTTTTTCTCTTGAGAATATAGCATTTGAGATTTCGTCTTCCAAAAAAAATATGAAAGAAGTCCATTTTAAACCCTAAACTCGTAGAGGTTGGACGAAACGAACCCTCAAGTCGAAATCTCGGTCGATTGCACCCTGAACTATCCAATCTTGGTCTAAATCGAACCCTGGCATCGTTTGGCAAACCGGGATTGTTGACATGGCAAAGGATGGACGGGATTGGTGGCATTTCGCACAGCGCACATCCTGTACCCCGCTGGGCCGACCCGATTTAGGTTTTTTTCCAGTTTATTTGTTCATTTTTCTATTTCCTTTTTAATTCCTTTTACTTCTCTTTTTGTGTTTCTGTTTTATTTTCCAGAATTTGAAATTTGTTAAAAAAATTAAGAAAACTGTTCATAAGTTCTAAAAATGATCATGTTTTTTATTTTGTTTAAAATTCAAAAATGTTTAACATTTAAAAAAAATTGCATATGGGAATAGATGTTCGCCTTCAAAAAATATTTGTTTTCAAATTTTGTTCGGAAGTTTGAAAAACATCATGTTTCATAATTTGTTCATAATTTTTTTAAAAGTTCTTGTTTTCAAGTTAGTTCTGGAGTTCCAAAATTTTAAAAATGACCATGTTTCAAAGTTTGTTCTGGAGTTTCAATATTGTTTGCAAATTTTAGAAATATTCATATTTTCAATTTATTTTCAAAAAGTTCCCTTTATTCAAAAATGTTTGCATTTTCAATTTTTTGGGGCAGTTTAATTTTTTTTGTTGTTTCCAAAAAATTGTTTGATTTTTTCGAAATGTTTCGGTTTGCCAAATTTTACTCACAATCTCTAAAAGTGTTCGGAGTTTCATAGAACATTCATGCTTTTTCTCAAAATAATGTTTTGCGTTCAATGTTTTAAAAAACGTTCGGATCTCCCTCCGAGTTGATTTTTAAAACATTGCGCTGCATTATGAACAAGGTAGCTCTGTAGGTCAACTGGCTAGCAGCACTTCTCCGGGGATGGCACCCGCAGGGTTTGGGTACGGGTAGAGCCACACCATACCCTTACCCGTCCCATTTGATCTTATCCATACCCGTAACCATACCCGCTAGTGGGTAAAAAATTTTCCCATACCCGTCACCCGAGAGGGTAAAAGGGTACCCGCGGGTAAAAATACCCATGTTTGAATAACATTAATTTGAGCATAACATAATTATAAACAACAACATATAATTATAATATCTAAACAACAACACATAATAATATCAATACATACTTATAAACAACAACACATCCTATAAAAATCAAACACTTTCTTGTAAACAACAACACATCAAAACATCAACATATAGTCATAAAATAGTAGCACATAGTTATGCATTTTAAGTTGACAAACTCACGACAAAGTGTAGAGATAATCTGTCAATATTCATTTATGAGGGTACATGGGTACACGGGTATGGGTTATGTGACCCATACCCATACCCACTCTACCCGATGGGTTTGAGATTTGCCTATTTATATACCCATGGGTGACGTTTTGTCTTATACCCTTACTCTCAAAGGGTTTTTACCCGCAGGGTACGTGGGTAATGGTTACCCACTGCCATCTCTGCTTCTCCCCATGCATTAGGTGTTGGTTTCGAACCCTGGGAAGCGCAATAATATTTTTAACCGCCTTTTACCTTTTGCGTCGAAGGAGACCCGTCTGTGTGATAGACAAAAAAGGTGTTCGCACACGTCACCGTGTATGTCCAACGGCGAGGGTGATGCACCGCAGATCATGTCGAAGGAAACCCGTCCGGAAGCGCGGTACGCAAGCAATTCGGCGGGCGCTTTTGAGCACCCGAAACCCCACGCGCCTGGGAGGGACCCCGTCTGGGCGCGCGGCGGCTATGGGCTGCCCTAGGTCGGTTCGCCCGCCCCTAGAGCCTCGAGGATCGCTGCCCTTCAATACGAAGAAAGAACAAAGAACGAGAGAGAAAGAACAAGGAAGAGATATAAACTAGGGTAAAAAGTAGATGGGCGAACCGACCTAGGGCAGCCCATAGCCGCCGGGCGTCCAGACGGGGCCCCTCCCGGACGCGTGGGGTTTCGGGTGCTCAAAAGCGTCCGCCGGATTGCTTGCGTACCACGCTTCCCGACGGGTCTCGTTTGACGTGAGCTGCGGTTCCATTGGCCAGCCACATGGGCTGGCCCAGTCCGAAGACCTGTGCCTGTGCGTGACCTTTTTTATAGCAGTGTAATAACAGGAAAAAAAGTGATATACTAAAAAAGACATTTTTAACAGGCAAAAAAATTGCAACATGGGCTGGGCCAGTGCACAGGACTCCTTGGCCCAGCAACCAGACAAATCCATGCCACATCAGCATTTTCATAGGGAACTCCTAATTGGCGCTGCAGGCGCCAGTTCGCCCGCTGGCGCTCACAGGCACTGCGAGCTCGGCCGGCCCATTAAGCCCAAAACTAAGCTATTCACTAGGTCGAAGTTAGATAGCTCGTCACGATTATTTTCTTGGCTCGGTCGTTTCGTCCAAGAATTAAAAAAACTTCAAAAATTGGGAAAAGTTCACAAAATTTAAGTAAATTCCATCAATTTTGGAAAAAAGTTCACCAATTACGAAAAAAGTTCATTGAATTTGAAAAAAAATCATCAAATCTAAAAAAGTTCATAGATTTGGAAAAAAAGTTCACCAAATTTGAAAAAAGTTCATCGAATTTAGAAAAAAAGTATCAACTTAAAAAGAAAGTTCATTGATTTGGAAAAAAAAGTTCATGGAATTTAGGAAAAGTTCATCAAATTTGAAAAAAAGTTCACTGAATTTTTTATATCATATTAAGTTAGAAAAAGGTTCACGAAATTTGAAAAATAAACACGCATTGAAAAAAGAACAGAAAAGGATAAAAAATCAAAACGAACTGAAGAACTGATAAAATAAAGGCGCGAAGTGTTTTGTCATGAGCGGAGCGATGAGCTCAGGCTACCAATGTAGCCCTCGCAGCGAATGTTTTGTCTAACCTTTACGGGTTTAGGGTTCAAAATTGACTTTTTTCAAAAAAAGTTAAGTGGCCCGGTTTAGGGTTTAAAATTGACTTTTTCCAAACAAAAATAAGTGGCCCATGCATGTCTCGAACCTGCGACCTTGGCGTTATTAGCACCACGCTCTAACCAACTGAGCTAATGGGCCACTTTGTTAAGGATAGTTGAACTAAATTATTTGACTTTCACGCGTTACTATTTTCCGTTACTATTTTCCTTTAACCACGTGAAATTCCGTTGAGAGAAAACGAAACGAAATATGAAAAATAATGGGCCATGCAGGTCTCGAACCTGCGACCTTGGCGTTATTAGCACCACGCTCTAACCAACTGAGCTAATGGGCGATATTATTAAAGATATTGAACTAAATTATTTGATTTTAATATCACGTGAAATTCCGTTCAGAGAAAACAAAACGAAATTATGGATGGCCCATGCAGGTCTCCAACCTGCGACCTTGGCCACCACGATCTAACCAGCTGAGCTAATAGGCCAATTTAATACCCCTACCAAAAAGGCACAGTAACAACGCTGTGAAAGCGCCCGAGCAAATTCTTAAATGACGAGCACTGTTCAACGACACATTGACCTGCGCGTTCCACAGTTCACCTCGCATCATCGGCCATTGTTGGCAGCATAGGCATAGCAATACGCCAATACCCCACTCCATCAGCGACGACATTCTGCAGTAACCAGGAGTAGCTCGGCACGTACCCTCGGCCTCGAGCGGGTCCTTGACGCGGACCAGCAGTCCACTACCGTCTTGTTCCATCCCTCCGTATTCCCCTCGGTCCGTCCGTCCGTTCGTTTCCGGAAACACTGTGCTGGCTGGCGCGCAACTATTCGAGCGAGGCGGATCATACCCTGTGCGATCACGGCCGTACGCCCGGTGAATGGTCTGACGGGACGCGACGTGCGCGGGGCCGCCGGTTGCATGCCGCTACGCGTAGGTGCATGCAGTGCATGCACGCGCGCAACCTCGGGCAGGCCGCAGCCTAGGCAGCAGCCTCTTTGTTGTTCTCCGGTACTTCCTCCGTCCCAAAATACTTGTCATCAAAATGGATAAAAAAGGATGTACTCCCTTTATTTTTATATACAAGGCCACAAACTCAGGTTACAGGTATTAAGATAAAACTTAATGCAAGCTTGCTTTTCTTTTCATTTACTGGGATAATTAATATGCTACATGCATGCAAGAAAATTAAGTGGAGGAAGTAGCTAGTGTCATTATGACTGAAAGCATGCAAGCACTAGTAGAAAAAAGGACCTGTAGTCCCGGTTCGTGAGGGTTATTTGTCCCAGTTTTTGAACCGGGACTAAAGTGTCGGTACTAATGCCCTAAACCTTTAGTCCCGGTTCTTGCATAAATCGGGACAGATGGGCCTTCACGTGGCCGGTGCGCCGAGCCCAGGCAAGAGGGCCTTTGGTCCCGGTTGGTTGCACCAACCGGGACCAAAAAGCATCCACGCGTCAGCATTTCAGGCTTGGTTTTTTTTAAAGGGGAGGGGGGTTGGGGGTTTTGGGGGGTTAATTTAGGTGTTTCATATATTGGGTTAGCTAGCTAATTAATAAAGAGAAGTGTCCTCTCTTATGTCCGTGCTTGGTCGACGCTACGTACTGTACATAGAGAGGTCCTCGACACACTAGCTAGTAAGAAAATGAAGGAAACCATTAAGTACAGAAGTTCGTCATGCATACCGAGAGAAGTGATCGATCGACCTCTCCTTCTCCAAGAAATTGGTCGAACAACAAGTTTTCGTATTATCTATCCGACGCTACTGACTACATACATATACAATATGTAAGATCTCTTACAATCCCCTAGCATTTGAAATCAACTTCGACATGGTATTCTCCGGCTTTATTGATGACGTGGTCAAGAAAGAATCCCGCCAATTCCTCTTGAATTGCTTTTATGCGATCTTGTGGTAGGAGTTCATTCCACATCTGCCACGTCTAATTTGAAGAAGGGGGTTAATACATATATGAACGAAACTCAACAGAAATGATGATGTAATAAAATGAAATTGTGAATATTATTGCTTACGCACTTCATATTGTCTTTTTGAGTAGCCCCGCGTATTTTTCAAAGTCGCATTGTAGATGAACTCGCACACGTAGTACCCACATAAATTATTCTCTTCTTCCTGTCACGAGCACTTTACGAGAAATAGAGGTCAATCAAACTGATAATGAAGCATTATAAATGGCATTGATGAAAGTATAGCTGTAGAATCAATGGGAAATGCGAGGAACTAGCTAGCTAGTAGTACTTACTTTCGGGTATGTATATCGCAGCTCCTTCGGTAGTCCCGGAGCTTCTGTGGTGAACTGTTTCCAAACCCTACAAGACAAAGAAAATAATTATTATTACTTGAGATATCAGAAAATGAACAAAAAGTTGCTGATATGGTGCGATAATGATCAATTGAACTTACTTGTTGAGCAATTTAGTCACGTCCGCATAGGTTTCGGGATCTTTTCATCTCGAGTCTAAGACGGTTACTAGTCCCCGCTCAAGCTTAATCTCCAGAAGAACATAGTGGAAGCTGCGCACGCATGCATAACTCATCAATTACATTACTATAACCTCGCTCGAGTAATAAGGGAAACCGAATATGCACACGACAGTAACACTCACTTGAAATTGTAAGGAAAGAGTATTAAATCTTTGTTTTGATTTTTGATCAACGATTGTAGCAAGTTGGCCTCGGCCTCTGCGGCCTTCTTTTTAATCTGAAATTCATCTATGATATTTGTGTTAATGAATCCAATATCATACATTTCTTGTTTTTTGCACTCGACGATCTTCAATCTGCATAATATGGTGAGGATAATTAATTATAAATACATGCAATGAAAGAGCCGAGCTATATATAGAGACTTAATGACAGAAATAGTACTTACAGACAGTAGCAAAAAACCGTTAATTTATCGAGGGACTTTTGATTGAAGAACTCGAAGAACTCCTCAAATGGAACAGATCAGTTCCAACGAGGTCGTGCTCCTCTTTAATTCTCAGATACAAAGTATCCGTCCCCCCAGACTCTCTGCAGGTTTTCATGTACCAATTATGAAATCTTCGCATCATTGTTGTTAGAGATTTTTCATCTTTGACGAGAGGCTTCCCGTACTCGTATCTGTGTTCGTCCACCTCCAAGAAATCAAAATGTACATCATCAGGCAGGTAATCTCCAAGATTGTTATAACCGGGCACCGTCCCCGGAGCATTAGCGATGATGTCGCTAGACACATTGAGTGGGGGGGCACGATTGATTTGCTTGTTCGCCAAGCTGGGCAATTTTTTTCCCAGCTGCTCGTTCTTTTAACCTTTGATCACTGACAGTACTTCCCGACCGGTTAGCTTCGAGATATGTCTTTTCAGTAATGCGCTCATAGTTGGTTTTCAACGGAGACTATGGTGGTTTCCTGTTGGAAATATGCCCTAGAGGAAATAATAAAATGGTTATTATTGTATTTCCTTGTTCATGACAATTGTCTATTGTTCATGCTATAATTGTATTGATCGGAAAGCACAATACATGTGTGAATACATAGACCACAACATGTCCCTAGTGAGCCTCTAGTTGACTAGCTCATTGATCAACAGATGGTCATGGTTTCCTGACCATGGACATTGGATGTCATTGATAACGGGATCACATCATTATGAGAATGATGTGCTGGACAAGACCCAATCCTAAGCATAGCACAAGATCGTGTAGTTCATTTGCTAAAGCTTTTCTAATGTCAAGTATCATTTCCTTAGACCATGAGATTGTGTAACTCCCTGATACCGTAGGAGTGCTTTGGGTGTACCAAACGTCACAACGTAACTGAGTGACTATAAAGGTGCACTACAGGTATCTCCAAAAGTGTTTGTTGGGTTGGCACGAATCAAGACTGGGATTTGTCACTCCTTATGACGGAGAGGTATCTCTGGGCCCACTCGGTAATGCATCATCATAATGAGCTCAATGTGACTAAGTAGTTATTCACGGGATCATGCATTACGGAACGAGTAAAGTGACTTGCCGGTAACGAGATTGAACGAGGTATTGGGATATCGACGATCGAATCTCGGGCAAGTAACATACCGGTTGACAAAGGGAATTGTATACGGGATTGATTGAATCCCTGACATCGTGGTTCATCCGATGAGATCATCGTGGAACATGTGGGAGCCAACATGGGTATCCAGATCCCGCTGTTGGTTATTGACCGGAGAACGTCTCGGTCATGTCTGCATGATTCCCGAACCCATAGGGTCTACACACTTAAGGTTCGGTGATGCTAGAGTTGTTATGGGAAATAGTATGTGGTTACTAAAGGTTGTACGGAGTCCCGGATGAGATCTCGGACGTGACGAGGAGCTCCGGAATGGTCCGGAGGTGAAGATCGGTATATTGGACGAAGGGTATTGGAGTCCGGAATTGTTCTGGGGGTACCAGGTGATGACCAGCGTGTCCGAAAGGGGTTTCGGAGGCCCCGGCAAGCGTTGGGGGGCCTTATGGGCCAAGGGGAGGGGGAACATCAGCCCACTAAGGGGCTGAGCACCCCTCTCACCCCATCTCACGTAACCTGGAGAGGTGGGGGCGCCACCCCTAGGGCAGCCGCCCCTCCCGGCTTGGGGTCAAGTTTCCTGGGCGTGGGGGCGCCCAAACCCATCTAGGGTTTCCCCTATGGCCGTCGCCCCTCCCCTAGGGAACCCTAGGGCGCCTCCTCCTCCTCCCTTCCCCCTATATATAGTGAGGGGGTGGGAGTGCTGCAGCACCCTTCCATTGGCACTGCCCCTCCCTCCTCCAACTCTTGCTCCTCCTCCGTAGTGCTTGGCGAAGCCCTGCAGGAATACCACGAGCTCCACCACCACCAAGTTGTCGTGCTGTCGGAGTTCTCCCTCAACTTATCCTCTCCCCTTGCTGGATCAAGAAGGAGGAGACATCCCCGGGCTGTACGTGTGTTGAACGCGGAGGCGCCGTCCGTTCGGTGCTAGATCGGATCTTCCGCGATTTGAATCACCGCGAGTACGACTCCATCATTCGCGTTCTTGTAACACTTCCGCTTAGCGATCTTCAAAGGTATGAAGATGCACATCCTCTCCCTCTCTTGTTTCTAGAATCTCCTAGATTGATCTTCGTGATATGTAGGAAAATTTTGAATTATTGCTACGTTCCCCAACAGTGGCATCATGAGCTAGGTCTATTGCGTAGATTCTATGCACGAGTAGAACACAAGTTGTTGTGGGCGTTGATTTTGTTAAATATGCTTACCGTTACTAGTCCTATCTTGTTTTGAAGGTATTGTGGGATGAAGCGGCCCAGACCGACCTTACACGTACACTTACATGAGACAGGTTCCACCGACTGACATGCACTTGTTGCATAAGGTGGCTAGTGGGTGCCAGTCTCTCCCACTTTAGTCGGATCAGATTCGATGAAAAGGGTCCTTATGAAGGGTAAATGGCAATTGGCATATCACGTTGTGGCTTTTGCGTAGGTAAGAAACGTTCTTGCTAGAAACCCATAGTAGCCACGTAAAACATGCAAACAACAATTAGAGGACGTCTAACTTGTTTTTGCAGGGTATGCTATGTGATGTGATATGGCCAAAATAATGTGATGAATGATATGTGATGTATGAGATTGACCATATTCTTGTAATAGGAATCACAACTTGCATGTCGATGAGTATGACAACCGGCAGGAGCCATAGGAGTTGTCTTAATTTATTGTATGACCTGTGTGTCATTGAACAATGCCATGTAATTACTTTACTTTATTGCTAACCGTTAGCCATAGTAGTAGAAGTAATAGTTGGCGAGACAACTTCATGGAGACACGATGATGAAGATCATGGTGTCATGCCGGTGACGAAGGTGATCATGCCAAACCTCAAAGATGGAGATCAAAGGCGCAAGATGATGATGGCCATATCATGTCACTTTATGATTTGCATGTGATGTTTGTCATGTTTACATCTTATTTGCTTAGAACGACGGTAGCATACATAAGATGATCCCTCATTAAAATTTCAAGAAAGTGTTCCCCCTAACTGTGCACCGTTGTGAAAGTTCATTGTTTCGAAGCACCACATGATGATCGGGTGTCACTACAGGAATCAACTAGTTTGCCGTCCGCCATGGCGGACGGCAAAGGCACGAATGGCGGACGACAAAGGTCTTTGCCGTCCGCCACAGATGACAAAAGTGGACGGCAAAGAAAGGTCCGGTAAAGAGCTACGTTGTCGTCTGCTTTTCGTGGCTGGCGGCAAAGGGGCCTTTGCCATCAGCAGCGGATGGTAAAGAACGCAGACGGCAAAAATTTCGCTATTAGTCCGTTAGGTGGCTAACGGCAGGACTTTGCCGTCCGCCACTGACGGCAAAGTTTGTCCTGCCTTTGCCGTCTGCCACTGTAGGCAAACTGACTAAATGGGTCAGCTCCCAGGAAGCACAGTTGGCTGCCACGTGCCTTATTTGCCGTCCGCGGCTGTTGGCAAAGTGCCCATTGTCGTCGGTGGCGAACGGCAAAGAGCCTGCATACTGGCTCTTTTTTCTGTTTTTTTGTAAATCCAACAATTTTCACAGCAAATATATATATGACATATATAGATATATTTCACAGGGTTATTTAACAACACATAAGTTTCATCGTACATACATATATAGTTCCATCCATTCATACATAGCAAGTTGCACATACACATAAGTTGCAACCATTAGGAAGTTGCACATACATATTACAATGCAAAGTTTCATCAAGATAGCAAGTTCCATCGTAGCAAGCTAGAAGAATACTAGAAGAGAATGAAATAAAAAACAAGCACTCCATCATAGCAAGCTAGCTTCCGAGAAGTGAATGAAATTTGATAAATGGCAAATAAGAAAGTTAGGAAAAGGTGACTAGAAGAAGAAGACTAGAAGAAGAAGCATGCCATCGTTTGGGAGGTAACTTAGGTGAAATGGATCGTTTATGAGCTAACTTAGGTAAAATGCATCATTTTAGAGCTAACGTAGGTAAAATGGATCGTTTATGAGCTAACTAAGATAATTATGCCGTTTTTACATAAGTAAGCTAAGTACATGTCATTATTGAGCAAACCTAGTTAACTAAGCATATTATAACTAACTTAGGTCATTTTGGAGGAAACAAAGCTAAGTATAGATCGTTTTAGAGCTAACTTAGGTAAAATGGCTGGTTTTGGAGGTCAGTAAGATTATTAAGTCATTTTGGAGGAAAATAAGCTAACTCTAGGTCATTAAGGTAAGCATATTGGAGGAAATAAAGCTAAGTCTAGGTCTTTATGCATTTGTTAAGCAAATAACTAGAGAAACTTACCTTGATCATGGAGGTGTAGGAGCGGGCTGGCTCGTGCCAGTAGCTGGAGAAGGATCGTGTGATGCTTGTGTGGAGTTACGCTGCACCAAAGATCATTTCCAGTGTTTCGTTAGCATGATGACACTCAAATGTTAAGGCTAGCAAGTAACGTCCATTCAAATTGAACTCACCGTGGGCTCAGGAGCAATCTCTAGATCAATGGCTATGGAGCCACGGGACCTCCCCCCATGAGATATCATCACCTGCTCTGGATCAATGGGAATCTGGCTCGGGTTAAACTCCTCCCCTTTCCTCGCCTTCCCCTTGACTTGCTTGTAAGAGGCAGTGTGGGTCATGGCATACAGGTCGTACCCCTCTGGCACCTTATCCGTCTTATTGTAGCATGCCTGAAAGAGAGAAACAAAGTAAGTTAGTAATTAAAGGGCTCAAGCTAGCATGATGAATGAATTGCATTAATCATGAAGCAAACCACATACCCAGTTCCGCCCGAACTGATATAAGCTGGAGCTACCTTGATGGTGTGGCACACCTTCAATTTGGGCACGTTTGTCCTTGGCCTCAGTCGGCTCCCCTTCCATCTTTCAACACCTGCCATGACAAAGAGTAAACGAAATTAGTACAACATAAAAAAATACCGACATGAATAATAATATGTATATCACTTAAGTGTATCATCATCAAGTACAACATAAAAAAATTGAATACCTGATAGTACTAATAATCTCGATCAGTATCATCAATAAATGCATAATCATCATCATCACTATAATCAATGACGGGCTCATAGGGTTCAGTGGCATCAACATGTGGAAGGCCACCTTTTTACGTAATCGGTCAAGCATTGACAGGTCATTCGCAGCAGTAACCTCTTCTTGTTCCGGCTCTTCTTGTTCCTCCTCTGGGGTGATGTGGGATTCACTGTCGCTGTCTACTTCAATGTTTTGTGGTGAAGTATACCGGTTCTTGAAACGCTTTTTGGAAAGACGTGTCTCTTGGAAGAATTATCCTTCATATGTGTCTGGGTTAATGTGAGGTTCATAATCCTCTTCCTTTGGGAGAGATAGTCTAGCACGTGGTGGCACTTCATAAACGACATCCCAACCTTTCAGATTTGGATTAGTTTGGCAGGCCCATGGTAGATAGAATACTTGGGTCGCCTGTTGAGCCGTAATATAGACATCAGGAACATCTAAATGGGTGCTTTGGTTGATTTCAACTAGCCCTATATGTTCATGAGTCCTTCTAGTCTCCTTCGGCTGAAACCAATAACATTTGAAGACTACGACATTCGATGGGTTTTCACCATAGAATAGAAGTTCATAAATTTCTTCAACTCTCCCATAATACTCGGTACCTCCTTCGCCGATAGCAGATACGCAACAATTTATAGACTTTCGGTCGGCCATAGATAGCTCTTTGCCATATGTACGAAAGCGATACCCGTTGATGTCGTATTTGTCAAATGAACGGACCTTATAGTCAAAACCATTAGCAACTTGTCTCAATTCGGCGTCCATAGACTCTGAATTAGCCTACAAGTTTAATATGAAAGGATTGTTGCATTATGCACAAATTAGTGAATGAAATGAAATTGTCTAATAGAAATTACTGTTTGTTTGAACCAAGAGATGAAACCGGGATAGCCGCCTCCTTGCTTTGCGAGAAGCTCATGCTCTTCGACGGAATCCTTTTGGATCACCGCTCCATACGAGAATAGGGCGACATATCGACTGTATGAAATATCCAGGAATAAGAGCAGTTCAAAGGAAATAGAAGTTGCGAAACAATGTACCGAGAACTTACTCGATGTACGGCCGCAATTCTATCAGGTTGTGGAAGATATACAACGAAATGGTCCGCCATTCTTTGTTATCCAAAGATACTGGATTTGAAACACTGGCTGGTGCGAGATTCCCTTTGAATAGGCTGAGGTTGGATCCACCCTTTTTAGGCTCGTCAGCATTGTACCGAGGCTTTGGATTATGCAAATGACGATTTTTGGTTTCGTAGTGTGCTGTCACGAAGTTTGCAGCCTCCTTAGTGATGAATGCCTCAGCCATCGATGCTTCAATTCTACGTTTATTTTTACATTTTTCTCAAAGCGTCTTCTGCATCCTCTCAGTTGGGTAGCACCAACGATTTTGCACGCCCCCCCCAATCTTGCCTCAGTCGGGAGATGCAAAATCAAATGCTGCATTGGATTAAAGAAGCCCGGTGGAAAGATCTTCTCTAACTTGCAGATCAACTCCGGTGCCAACTCTTCCATTTCTTCTAGCACGCCAGGCGATAGTTCTTTCGCACAAAGAACATGGAAGAAATAGCTGAGTTCTGCCAGTACTAGCCATTCATCCTCAGGGATGAAGGCACGCAACATCACCGGCATTACTCGCTCAATCCATATGTGCCCATCATGACTATTGAGACCAAATATCTTCAATTTATCAAGACTCGCTCCCCTCTTTAGATTCGCTGCATACCCATCGGGAAACATCAACTGCATTTTCACCCACAAGATAATTTCCCTCATAGCTGGCCTTCCAAGATTGAACCATGCCTTTGGCTTCGTCCAGTTCTGCTTTCCTTTCAGTTCTTTGATGTTTTGTAACGGCCTATCACATAGTGCCTCCAGATCGACTCTAGCCTTAGTATTATCCTTTGACTTCCCATCTATGCCGAACAATGTACCAAAAAGTGCCTCGGCGATATTTTTCTCAGTGTGCATCACGTCGATGTTGTGTGGGCAAAGGAGGTCTTTGAAGTAAGGCAGATCCCATAAGCATGTTTTGTGAGTCCAGGCGTTCTCAGAATTATACCCCTTGAAGTACCCTGGACGCTCTGGATCTGGCTCGAGAGTGTTTAACTGATCCAGGGTCTGTTGGCCTGTCAATGCAGGTGGTGCAGAGTTTTTTACAACTCTACCTCTGATGAAGTTCTTCTTGTCTTTCCTGAACTTATGGCGAGGATCCAGGAACTGTCTATGCATGTCGAAGCAAGAAAACTTGCGACCGGCCTGAAGCCAATGAAACTCAAGAGCTCCCTTGCATGTGGGGCACGGGAACCTTCCATGCACACACCAGCCAACGAAGAGCGCATACGCCGGCAAGTCATGCGTCGAGTACATGTACCAGACACTCATTATGAAGTTTCGTTTGCTGTAGGCGTCGTATGTCTTGAACCCATTATATCAGGCTTCTTGCAATTCATCCTTAAGCGGCTGCATGTACACATTCATATTTTCCCCCGGATAGTTGGGCCCTGGAATTATCAACGTCAGGAAAATGTTCTTTCTTTGCATAATCTGTCCGGGGGGGAGATTGAGTGGAAAGACAAATACGGGCCAACAACTGTATTGGCATGCCGTCATACCAAACATATTGAACCCATCCGTGTTGATGCCGACTCGAGGATGCCTCGGATCTGCCGCTTTGTCAGCATGTAATTCATCAAACTTTTTCCACGCAACACCATCCGATGTGTGTACCATCATCAGATTCCCATCTGCATCTAGTTCGGTTCTTTTGCCTGTTTTGTGCCATGTCATCTGTCTGGCCGTCTCTTCGACCATGAAAAGACGTTGAAGTCTTGGTACGATTGGCATATACCGAAGAACACAAATGGGGATTTTGGTCTGTGTCTTCTCACCCATACCGTTGTCTACCACAATATACCTGGAAGACTTGTAAATGGGACAATAGTTCAAGTCTGCATAGTCAAGCCTAAATAAGGCACATCCTTTCTCACAGGCATGTATCTTCTCATAGGGCATCTTCAGTGCACGGAGGATTTTGTCCGACTTGTACAGGTTTGCAGGCATTACATGGCCTTTGGGTAGAAAGCGTCCAAATACTGTCATAATTGCGTCATAGCATTCTCTGCCCAAGTTGAACTGAGCCTTCAGAGCCATTACTTGTGAGATGGCACCCAACTGACAAAGCTCAGTGTACTCGTGGAGCGGACATTTTGAAGACTCCAACATTTCATTGAAGGCCTTTGCAGATTCCTCCATCTTCTCGTCCGAATCCCGAGCATCATCATAGTCTTGCACCATGTTTTCCATCCCGGTACCATGCTCGTCGGTGCGACGATGATCCACCTCAGCTCGGTCACGTTAGGCAGACTCACCATGAAATGTCCACACCGTATAATCGGGCGTAAAACCATTCTTCTGCAGGTGTTTACCCATTTCAGCCTCTGTCCTCTTTTCCCAATTGCTGCACCGGAAACAGGGGCACCCGTTTTTTCTCTGGCCATTTGCAAATGCGGCTTGCACAAACCCCTTGGTTTTTGTGAACCATTCATTGCTCCATTTGTTCTGACCAGCGTGACCGGCATACATCCACGCACGATCACTCATCTTGACTTTCAGAGCTACTGGACACACAACAATTATATATATAATTCACCATGTATATATTCATCAGTTGATCTACTTTGTCAATTTTATTATGTCCATGCAATCTACACTCCAATAGGTAGTGATAGGTCCTAATCCCACCCGAGTATGTATAGATTGGGTTCATATTCCCATATGCTTTGCTCCGGATCCGACGCAAAATTTCGGCAGCACCTCCCCGCTATTCTCCTGATACACGTCTCAATAAACAGAGAGGATGTGTACCCGGAGAACAACAAGGGAGGCATTAACGAAATTTATGCGTCAGATCCGGAGCAAAGCATATGGGAATATGAACCCAATCTACACATACTCGGGCTGTCCATAGATAGCGTTGGACAATTCGAAAGAATCAAGGTTATAAATATGCAAATGGATGCATATTTATAACTATGACGCTTTCGAACGGGAGACATATATTGGTTACGCATACTGATGATTCAAGACACATATATAGCTAGCTATCAAATTTCATCGGCACGAACGCCGAAACAGAGCAAATAATTAATGGGGGAGGAGGACATGTCATTTGTGCTCACCCACGAACGAAGGGGCAGAGCTCGTCAAACGCACGGCGAGGTCGTCGAACACCAAACCTCGCAGCGGTGAAACAACTGCACATTTAAATCAACCCGATCAACACAATTATATATGATGTTTTTCATAACAATATCGAAAAATATATGACCTAACTAATAATTCACAAATATAAGACCCCGTCGGCCCCGGGGGGTCGGGTGTCGGGGTCAGGGGTCAGGGTGTGGAGTCGGGGT